>NW_026871968.1:300000-426305 GCF_033458585.1 Syngnathus typhle
CGCTCCCGTCACTCTGGTTAGGTTGGCATCGAAAAAAACGCTCTCGGGTGCTTTAGAGTGCCGAGTTTATCACTGTGCATGAAGAAATGACCACCTCCAACGTTTGGTTTATGTTTTATAAGCATTTTTAATTTTATTGCTTAAATCGCATTTTCTCGGCGAGCTGAGCGCTTTTTCTGAATTGTGCCGCTCCCGTCACTCTGGTTAGGTTGGCATCGAAAAAAACGCTCTCGGGTGCTTTAGAGTGCCGAGTTTATCACTGCGCATGAAGAAATGACCACCTCCAACGTTTGGTTTATGTTTTATAAGCATTTTTAATTTTATTGCTTAAATCGCATTTTCTCGGCGAGCTGAGCACTTTTTCTGAATTGTGCCGCTCCCGTCACTCTGGTTAGGTTGGCATCGAAAAAAACGCTCTCGGGTGCTTTAGAGTGCCGAGTTTATCACTGCGCATGAAGAAATGACCACCTCCAACGTTTGGTTTATGTTTTATAAGCATTTTTAATTTTATTGCTTAAATCGCATTTTCTCGGCGAGCTGAGCGCTTTTTCTGAATTGTGCCGCTCCCGTCACTCTGGTTAGGTTGGCATCGAAAAAAACGCTCTCGGGTGCTTTAGAGTGCCGAGTTTATCACTGCGCATGAAGAAATGACCACCTCCAACGTTTGGTTTATGTTTTATAAGCATTTTTAATTTTATTGCTTAAATCGCATTTTCTCGGCGAGCTGAGCGCTTTTTCTGAATTGTGCCGCTCCCGTCACTCTGGTTAGGTTGGCATCGAAAAAAACGCTCTCGGGTGCTTTAGAGTGCCGAGTTTATCACTGCGCATGAAGAAATGACCACCTCCAACGTTTGGTTTATGTTTTATAAGCATTTTTAATTTTATTGCTTAAATCGCATTTTCTCGGCGAGCTGAGCACTTTTTCTGAATTGTGCCGCTCCCGTCACTCTGGTTAGGTTGGCATCGAATAAAACGCTCTCGGGTGCTTTAGAGTCCCGAGTTTATCACTGCGCATGAAGAAATGACCACCTCCAACGTTTGGTTTATGTTTTATAAGCATTTTTAATTTTATTGCTTAAATCGCATTTTCTCGGCGAGCTGAGCACTTTTTCTGAATTGTGCCGCTCCCGTCACTCTGGTTAGGTTGGCATCGAAAAAAACGCTCTCGGGTGCTTTAGAGTGCCGAGTTTATCACTGCGCATGAAGAAATGACCACCTCCAACGTTTGGTTTATGTTTTATAAGCATTTTTAATTTTATTGCTTAAATCGCATTTTCTCGGCGAGCTGAGCACTTTTTCTGAATTGTGCCGCTCCCGTCACTCTGGTTAGGTTGGCATCGAAAAAAACGCTCTCGGGTGCTTTAGAGTGCCGAGTTTATCACTGCGCATGAAGAAATGACCACCTCCAACGTTTGGTTTATGTTTTATAAGCATTTTTAATTTTATTGCTTAAATCGCATTTTCTCGGCGAGCTGAGCGCTTTTTCTGAATTGTGCCGCTCCCGTCACTCTGGTTAGGTTGGCATCGAAAAAAACGCTCTCGGGTGCTTTAGAGTGCCGAGTTTATCACTGCGCATGAAGAAATGACCACCTCCAACGTTTGGTTTATGTTTTATAAGCATTTTTAATTTTATTGCTTAAATCGCATTTTCTCGGCGAGCTGAGCACTTTTTCTGAATTGTGCCGCTCCCGTCACTCTGGTTAGGTTGGCATCGAATAAAACGCTCTCGGGTGCTTTAGAGTCCCGAGTTTATCACTGCGCATGAAGAAATGACCACCTCCAACGTTTGGTTTATGTTTTATAAGCATTTTTAATTTTATTGCTTAAATCGCATTTTCTCGGCGAGCTGAGCACTTTTTCTGAATTGTGCCGCTCCCGTCACTCTGGTTAGGTTGGCATCGAAAAAAACGCTCTCGGGTGCTTTAGAGTGCCGAGTTTATCACTGCGCATGAAGAAATGACCACCTCCAACGTTTGGTTTATGTTTTATAAGCATTTTTAATTTTATTGCTTAAATCGCATTTTCTCGGCGAGCTGAGCACTTTTTCTGAATTGTGCCGCTCCCGTCACTCTGGTTAGGTTGGCATCGAAAAAAACGCTCTCGGGTGCTTTAGAGTGCCGAGTTTATCACTGTGCATGAAGAAATGACCACCTCCAACGTTTGGTTTATGTTTTATAAGCATTTTTAATTTTATTGCTTAAATCGCATTTTCTCGGCGAGCTGAGCGCTTTTTCTGAATTGTGCCGCTCCCGTCACTCTGGTTAGGTTGGCATGGAAAAAAACGCTCTCGGGTGCTTTAGAGTGCCGAGTTTATCACTGCGCATGAAGAAATGACCACCTCCAACGTTTGGTTTATGTTTTATAAGCATTTTTAATTTTATTGCTTAAATCGCATTTTCTCGGCGAGCTGAGCGCTTTTTCTGAATTGTGCCGCTCCCGTCACTCTGGTTAGGTTGGCATCGAAAAAAACGCTCTCGGGTGCTTTAGAGTGCCGAGTTTATCACTGCGCATGAAGAAATGACCACCTCCAACGTTTGGTTTATGTTTTATAAGCATTTTTAATTTTATTGCTTAAATCGCATTTTCTCGGCGAGCTGAGCACTTTTTCTGAATTGTGCCGCTCCCGTCACTCTGGTTAGGTTGGCATCGAAAAAAACGCTCTCGGGTGCTTTAGAGTGCCGAGTTTATCACTGTGCATGAAGAAATGACCACCTCCAACGTTTGGTTTATGTTTTATAAGCATTTTTAATTTTATTGCTTAAATCGCATTTTCTCGGCGAGCTGAGCGCTTTTTCTGAATTGTGCCGCTCCCGTCACTCTGGTTAGGTTGGCATCGAAAAAAACGCTCTCGGGTGCTTTAGAGTGCCGAGTTTATCACTGCGCATGAAGAAATGACCACCTCCAACGTTTGGTTTATGTTTTATAAGCATTTTTAATTTTATTGCTTAAATCGCATTTTCTCGGCGAGCTGAGCACTTTTTCTGAATTGTGCCGCTCCCGTCACTCTGGTTAGGTTGGCATCGAAAAAAACGCTCTCGGGTGCTTTAGAGTGCCGAGTTTATCACTGCGCATGAAGAAATGACCACCTCCAACGTTTGGTTTATGTTTTATAAGCATTTTTAATTTTATTGCTTAAATCGCATTTTCTCGGCGAGCTGAGCGCTTTTTCTGAATTGTGCCGCTCCCGTCACTCTGGTTAGGTTGGCATCGAAAAAAACGCTCTCGGGTGCTTTAGAGTGCCGAGTTTATCACTGCGCATGAAGAAATGACCACCTCCAACGTTTGGTTTATGTTTTATAAGCATTTTTAATTTTATTGCTTAAATCGCATTTTCTCGGCGAGCTGAGCGCTTTTTCTGAATTGTGCCGCTCCCGTCACTCTGGTTAGGTTGGCATCGAAAAAAACGCTCTCGGGTGCTTTAGAGTGCCGAGTTTATCACTGCGCATGAAGAAATGACCACCTCCAACGTTTGGTTTATGTTTTATAAGCATTTTTAATTTTATTGCTTAAATCGCATTTTCTCGGCGAGCTGAGCACTTTTTCTGAATTGTGCCGCTCCCGTCACTCTGGTTAGGTTGGCATCGAATAAAACGCTCTCGGGTGCTTTAGAGTCCCGAGTTTATCACTGCGCATGAAGAAATGACCACCTCCAACGTTTGGTTTATGTTTTATAAGCATTTTTAATTTTATTGCTTAAATCGCATTTTCTCGGCGAGCTGAGCACTTTTTCTGAATTGTGCCGCTCCCGTCACTCTGGTTAGGTTGGCATCGAAAAAAACGCTCTCGGGTGCTTTAGAGTGCCGAATTTATCACTGCGCATGAAGAAATGACCACCTCCAACGTTTGGTTTATGTTTTATAAGCATTTTTAATTTTATTGCTTAAATCGCATTTTCTCGGCGAGCTGAGCACTTTTTCTGAATTGTGCCGCTCCCGTCACTCTGGTTAGGTTGGCATCGAAAAAAACGCTCTCGGGTGCTTTAGAGTGCCGAGTTTATCACTGTGCATGAAGAAATGACCACCTCCAACGTTTGGTTTATGTTTTATAAGCATTTTTAATTTTATTGCTTAAATCGCATTTTCTCGGCGAGCTGAGCGCTTTTTCTGAATTGTGCCGCTCCCGTCACTCTGGTTAGGTTGGCATGGAAAAAAACGCTCTCGGGTGCTTTAGAGTGCCGAGTTTATCACTGCGCATGAAGAAATGACCACCTCCAACGTTTGGTTTATGTTTTATAAGCATTTTTAATTTTATTGCTTAAATCGCATTTTCTCGGCGAGCTGAGCGCTTTTTCTGAATTGTGCCGCTCCCGTCACTCTGGTTAGGTTGGCATCGAAAAAAACGCTCTCGGGTGCTTTAGAGTGCCGAGTTTATCACTGCGCATGAAGAAATGACCACCTCCAACGTTTGGTTTATGTTTTATAAGCATTTTTAATTTTATTGCTTAAATCGCATTTACTCGGCGAGCTGAGCACTTTTTCTGAATTGTGCCGCTCCCGTCACTCTGGTTAGGTTGGCATCGAAAAAAACGCTCTTGGGTGCTTTAGAGTGCCGAGTTTATCACTGCGCATGAAGAAATGACCACCTCCAACGTTTGGTTTATGTTTTATAAGCATTTTTAATTTTATTGCTTAAATCGCATTTTCTCGGCGAGCTGAGCACTTTTTCTGAATTGTGCCGCTCCCGTCACTCTGGTTAGGTTGGCATGGAAAAAAACGCTCTCGGGTGCTTTAGAGTGCCGAGTTTATCACCGCGCATGAAGAAATGACCACCTCCAACGTTTGGTTTATGTTTTATAAGCATTTTTAATTTTATTGCTTAAATCGCATTTTCTCGGCGAGCTGAGCGCTTTTTCTGAATTGTGCCGCTCCCGTCACTCTGGTTAGGTTGGCATCGAATAAAACGCTCTCGGGTGCTTTAGAGTGCCGAGTTTATCACTGCGCATGAAGAAATGACCACCTCCAACGTTTGGTTTATGTTTTATAAGCATTTTTAATTTTATTGCTTAAATCGCATTTTCTCGGCGAGCTGAGCACTTTTTCTGAATTGTGCCGCTCCCGTCACTCTGGTTAGGTTGGCATGGAAAAAAACGCTCTCGGGTGCTTTAGAGTGCCGAGTTTATTACTGCGTAATAAGAAATGACCATCTACAACGTTTGGTTTATGTTTTATAAGCATTTTTAATTTTATTGCTTAAATCGCATTTTCTCGGCGAGCTGAGCACTTTTTCTGAATTGTGCCGCTCCCGTCACTCTGGTTAGGTTGGCATCGAAAAAAACGCTCTCGGGTGCTTTAGAGTGCCGAGTTTATCACTGCGCATGAAGAAATGACCACCTCCAACGTTTGGTTTATGTTTTATAAGCATTTTTAATTTTATTGCTTAAATCGCATTTTCTCGGCGAGCTGAGCACTTTTTCTGAATTGTGCCGCTCCCGTCACTCTGGTTAGGTTGGCATGGAAAAAAACGCTCTCGGGTGCTTTAGAGTGCCGAGTTTATCACTGCGCATGAAGAAATGACCACCTCCAACGTTTGGTTTATGTTTTATAAGCATTTTTAATTTTATTGCTTAAATCGCATTTTCTCGGCGAGCTGAGCACTTTTTCTGAATTGTGCCGCTCCCGTCACTCTGGTTAGGTTGGCATGGAAAAAAAGGCTCTCGGGTGCTTTAGAGTGCCGAGTTTATTACTGCGTAATAAGAAATGACCATCTACAACGTTTGGTTTATGTTTTATAAGCATTTTTAATTTTATTGCTTAAATCGCATTTTCTCGGCGAGCTGAGCACTTTTTCTGAATTGTGCCGCTCCCGTCACTCTGGTTAGGTTGGCATCGAAAAAAACGCTCTCGGGTGCTTTAGAGTGCCGAGTTTATCACTGCGCATGAAGAAATGACCACCTCCAACGTTTGGTTTATGTTTTATAAGCATTTTTAATTTTATTGCTTAAATCGCATTTTCTCGGCGAGCTGAGCACTTTTTCTGAATTGTGCCGCTCCCGTCACTCTGGTTAGGTTGGCATCGAAAAAAACGCTCTCGGGTGCTTTAGAGTGCCGAGTTTATCACTGCGCATGAAGAAATGACCACCTCCAACGTTTGGTTTATGTTTTATAAGCATTTTTAATTTTATTGCTTAAATCGCATTTTCTCGGCGAGCTGAGCACTTTTTCTGAATTGTGCCGCTCCCGTCACTCTGGTTAGGTTGGCATCGAAAAAAACGCTCTCGGGTGCTTTAGAGTGCCGAGTTTATCACTGCGCATGAAGAAATGACCACCTCCAACGTTTGGTTTATGTTTTATAAGCATTTTTAATTTTATTGCTTAAATCGCATTTTCTCGGCGAGCTGAGCACTTTTTCTGAATTGTGCCGCTCCCGTCACTCTGGTTAGGTTGGCATGGAAAAAAACGCTCTCGGGTGCTTTAGAGTGCCGAGTTTATTACTGCGTAATAAGAAATGACCATCTACAACGTTTGGTTTATGTTTTATAAGCATTTTTAATTTTATTGCTTAAATCGCATTTTCTCGGCGAGCTGAGCACTTTTTCTGAATTGTGCCGCTCCCGTCACTCTGTTTAGGTTGGCATGGAAAAAAACGCTCTCGGGTGCTTTAGAGTGCCGAGTTTATCACTGCACATGAAGAAAAGACCACCTCCAACGTTTGGTTTATGTTTTATAAGCATTTTTAATTTTATTGCTTAAATCGCATTTTCTCGGCGAGCTGAGCGCTTTTTCTGAATTGTGCCGCTCCCGTCACTCTGGTTAGGTTGGCATCGAAAAAAACGCTCTCGGGTGCTTTAGAGTGCCGAGTTTATTACTGCGTAATAAGAAATGACCATTTACAACGTTTGGTTTATGTTTTATAAGCATTTTTAATTTTATTGCTTAAATCGCATTTTCTCGGCGAGCTGAGCACTTTTTCTGAATTGTGCCGCTCCCGTCACTCTGGTTAGGTTGGCATCGAAAAAAACGCTCTCGGGTGCTTTAGAGTGCCGAGTTTATCACTGTGCATGAAGAAATGACCACCTCCAACGTTTGGTTTATGTTTTATAAGCATTTTTAATTTTATTGCTTAAATCGCATTTTCTCGGCGAGCTGAGCGCTTTTTCTGAATTGTGCCGCTCCCGTCACTCTGGTTAGGTTGGCATCGAAAAAAACGCTCTCGGGTGCTTTAGAGTGCCGAGTTTATTACTGCGTAATAAGAAATGACCATCTACAACGTTTGGTTTATGTTTTATAAGCATTTTTAATTTTATTGCTTAAATCGCATTTTCTCGGCGAGCTGAGCACTTTTTCTGAATTGTGCCGCTCCCGTCACTCTGGTTAGGTTGGCATCGAAAAAAACGCTCTCGGGTGCTTTAGAGTGCCGAGTTTATCACTCTGCATGAAGAAATGACCACCTCCAACGTTTGGTTTATGTTTTATAAGCATTTTTAATTTTATTGCTTAAATCGCATTTTCTCGGCGAGCTGAGCGCTTTTTCTGAATTGTGCCGCTCCCGTCACTCTGGTTAGGTTGGCATCGAAAAAAACGCTCTTGGGTGCTTTAGAGTGCCGAGTTTATCACTGCGCATGAAGAAATGACCACCTCCAACGTTTGGTTTATGTTTTATAAGCATTTTTAATTTTATTGCTTAAATCGCATTTTCTCGGCGAGCTGAGCACTTTTTCTGAATTGTGCCGCTCCCGTCACTCTGGTTAGGTTGGCATCGAAGAAAACGCTCTCGGGTGCTTTAGAGTGCCGAGTTTATCACTGCGCATGAAGAAATGACCAACTCCAACGTTTGGTTTATGTTTTATAAGCATTTTTAATTTTATTGCTTAAATCGCATTTTCTCGGCGAGCTGAGCACTTTTTCTGAATTGTGCCGCTCCCGTCACTCTGGTTAGGTTGGCATCGAAAAAAACGCTCTCGGGTGCTTTAGAGTGCCGAGTTTATCACTGCGCATGAAGAAATGACCACCTCCAACGTTTGGTTTATGTTTTATAAGCATTTTTAATTTTATTGCTTAAATCGCATTTTCTCGGCGAGCTGAGCACTTTTTCTGAATTGTGCCGCTCCCGTCACTCTGGTTAGGTTGGCATCGAATAAAACGCTCTCGGGTGCTTTAGAGTGCCGAGTTTATCACTGCGCATGAAGAAATGACCACCTCCAACGTTTGGTTTATGTTTTATAAGCATTTTTAATTTTATTGCTTAAATCGCATTTTCTCGGCGAGCTGAGCACTTTTTCTGAATTGTGCCGCTCCCGTCACTCTGGTTAGGTTGGCATCCAAAAAAACGCTCTCGGGTGCTTTAGAGTGCCGAGTTTATCACTGCGCATGAAGAAATGACCACCTCCAACGTTTGGTTTAGGTTTTATAAGCATTTTTAATTTTATTGCTTAAATCGCATTTTCTCGGCGAGCTGAGCACTTTTTCTGAATTGTGCCGCTCCCGTCACTCTGGTTAGGTTGGCATCGAAAAAAACGCTCTCGGGTGCTTTAGAGTGCCGAGTTTATCACTGTGCATGAAGAAATGACCACCTCCAACGTTTGGTTTATGTTTTATAAGCATTTTTAATTTTATTGCTTAAATCGCATTTTCTCGGCGAGCTGAGCACTTTTTCTGAATTGTGCCGCTCCCGTCACTCTGGTTAGGTTGGCATGGAAAAAAACGCTCTCGGGTGCTTTAGAGTGCCGAGTTTATCACTGCGCATGAAGAAATGACCACCTCCAACGTTTGGTTTATGTTTTATAAGCATTTTTAATTTTATTGCTTAAATCGCATTTTCTCGGCGAGCTGAGCACTTTTTCTGAATTGTGCCGCTCCCGTCACTCTGGTTAGGTTGGCATGGAAAAAAACGCTCTCGGGTGCTTTAGAGTGCCGAGTTTATCACTGTGCATGAAGAAATGACCACCTCCAACGTTTGGTTTATGTTTTATAAGCATTTTTAATTTTATTGCTTAAATCGCATTTTCTCGGCGAGCTGAGCACTTTTTCTGAATTGTGCCGCTCCCGTCACTCTGGTTAGGTTGGCATCGAAAAAAACGCTCTCGGGTGCTTTAGAGTGCCGAGTTTATCACTGCGCATGAAGAAATGACCACCTCCAACGTTTGGTTTATGTTTTATAAGCGTTTTTAATTTTATTGCTTAAATCGCATTTTCTCGGCGAGCTGAGCACTTTTTCTGAATTGTGCCGCTCCCGTCACTCTGGTTAGGTTGGCATGGAAAAAAACGCTCTCGGGTGCTTTAGAGTGCCGAGTTTATTACTGCGTAATAAGAAATGACCATCTACAACGTTTGGTTTATATTTTATAAGCATTTTTAATTTTATTGCTTAAATCGCATTTTCTCGGCGAGCTGAGCACTTTTTCTGAATTGTGCCGCTCCCGTCACTCTGGTTAGGTTGGCATCGAAAAAAACGCTCTCGGGTGCTTTAGAGTGCCGAGTTTATCACTGCGCATGAAGAAAAGACCACCTCCAACGTTTGGTTTATGTTTTATAAGCATTTTTAATTTTATTGCTTAAATCGCATTTTCTCGGCGAGCTGAGCACTTTTTCTGAATTGTGCCGCTCCCGTCACTCTGGTTAGGTTGGCATGGAAAAAAACGCTCTCGGGTGCTTTAGAGTGCCGAGTTTATTACTGCGCATGAAGAAATGACCACCTCCAACGTTTGGTTTATGTTTTATAAGCATTTTTAATTTTATTGCTTAAATCGCATTTTCTCGGCGAGCTGAGCACTTTTTCTGAATTGTGCCGCTCCCGTCACTCTGGTTAGGTTGGCATGGAAAAAAACGCTCTCGGGTGCTTTAGAGTGCCGAGTTTATCACTGCGCATGAAGAAATGACCACCTCCAACGTTTGGTTTATGTTTTATAAGCATTTTTAATTTTATTGCTTAAATCGCATTTTCTCGGCGAGCTGAGCACTTTTTCTGAATTGTGCCGCTCCCGTCACTCTGGTTAGGTTGGCATCGAAAAAAACGCTCTCGGGTGCTTTAGAGTGCCGAGTTTATCACTGCGCATGAAGAAATGACCACCTCCAACGTTTGGTTTATGTTTTATAAGCATTTTTAATTTTATTGCTTAAATCGCATTTTCTCGGCGAGCTGAGCGCTTTTTCTGAATTGTGCCGCTCCCGTCACTCTGGTTAGGTTGGCATGGAAAAAAACGCTCTCGGGTGCTTTAGAGTGCCGAGTTTATCACTGCGCATGAAGAAATGACCACCTCCAACGTTTGGTTTATGTTTTATAAGCATTTTTAATTTTATTGCTTAAATCGCATTTTCTCGGCGAGCTGAGCGCTTTTTCTGAATTGTGCCGCTCCCGTCACTCTGGTTAGGTTGGCATCGAAAAAAACGCTCTCGGGTGCTTTAGAGTGCCGAGTTTATCACTGCGCATGAAGAAATGACCACCTCCAACGTTTGGTTTATGTTTTATAAGCATTTTTAATTTTATTGCTTAAATCGCATTTACTCGGCGAGCTGAGCACTTTTTCTGAATTGTGCCGCTCCCGTCACTCTGGTTAGGTTGGCATCGAAAAAAACGCTCTCGGGTGCTTTAGAGTGCCGAGTTTATCACTGCGCATGAAGAAATGACCACCTCCAACGTTTGGTTTATGTTTTATAAGCATTTTTAATTTTATTGCTTAAATCGCATTTTCTCGGCGAGCTGAGCACTTTTTCTGAATTGTGCCGCTCCCGTCACTCTGGTTAGGTTGGCATGGAAAAAAACGCTCTCGGGTGCTTTAGAGTGCCGAGTTTATCACCGCGCATGAAGAAATGACCACCTCCAACGTTTGGTTTATGTTTTATAAGCATTTTTAATTTTATTGCTTAAATCGCATTTTCTCGGCGAGCTGAGCGCTTTTTCTGAATTGTGCCGCTCCCGTCACTCTGGTTAGGTTGGCATCGAATAAAACGCTCTCGGGTGCTTTAGAGTGCCGAGTTTATCACTGCGCATGAAGAAATGACCACCTCCAACGTTTGGTTTATGTTTTATAAGCATTTTTAATTTTATTGCTTAAATCGCATTTTCTCGGCGAGCTGAGCACTTTTTCTGAATTGTGCCGCTCCCGTCACTCTGGTTAGGTTGGCATGGAAAAAAACGCTCTCGGGTGCTTTAGAGTGCCGAGTTTATTACTGCGTAATAAGAAATGACCATCTACAACGTTTGGTTTATGTTTTATAAGCATTTTTAATTTTATTGCTTAAATCGCATTTTCTCGGCGAGCTGAGCACTTTTTCTGAATTGTGCCGCTCCCGTCACTCTGGTTAGGTTGGCATGGAAAAAAACGCTCTCGGGTGCTTTAGAGTGCCGAGTTTATCACTGCGCATGAAGAAATGACCACCTCCAACGTTTGGTTTATGTTTTATAAGCATTTTTAATTTTATTGCTTAAATCGCATTTTCTCGGCGAGCTGAGCACTTTTTCTGAATTGTGCCGCTCCCGTCACTCTGGTTAGGTTGGCATGGAAAAAAACGCTCTCGGGTGCTTTAGAGTGCCGAGTTTATTACTGCGTAATAAGAAATGACCATCTACAACGTTTGGTTTATGTTTTATAAGCATTTTTAATTTTATTGCTTAAATCGCATTTTCTCGGCGAGCTGAGCACTTTTTCTGAATTGTGCCGCTCCCGTCACTCTGTTTAGGTTGGCATGGAAAAAAACGCTCTCGGGTGCTTTAGAGTGCCGAGTTTATCACTGCACATGAAGAAAAGACCACCTCCAACGTTTGGTTTATGTTTTATAAGCATTTTTAATTTTATTGCTTAAATCGCATTTTCTCGGCGAGCTGAGCGCTTTTTCTGAATTGTGCCGCTCCCGTCACTCTGGTTAGGTTGGCATCGAAAAAAACGCTCTCGGGTGCTTTAGAGTGCCGAGTTTATTACTGCGTAATAAGAAATGACCATTTACAACGTTTGGTTTATGTTTTATAAGCATTTTTAATTTTATTGCTTAAATCGCATTTTCTCGGCGAGCTGAGCACTTTTTCTGAATTGTGCCGCTCCCGTCACTCTGGTTAGGTTGGCATCGAAAAAAACGCTCTCGGGTGCTTTAGAGTGCCGAGTTTATCACTGTGCATGAAGAAATGACCACCTCCAACGTTTGGTTTATGTTTTATAAGCATTTTTAATTTTATTGCTTAAATCGCATTTTCTCGGCGAGCTGAGCGCTTTTTCTGAATTGTGCCGCTCCCGTCACTCTGGTTAGGTTGGCATCGAAAAAAACGCTCTCGGGTGCTTTAGAGTGCCGAGTTTATTACTGCGTAATAAGAAATGACCATCTACAACGTTTGGTTTATGTTTTATAAGCATTTTTAATTTTATTGCTTAAATCGCATTTTCTCGGCGAGCTGAGCACTTTTTCTGAATTGTGCCGCTCCCGTCACTCTGGTTAGGTTGGCATCGAAAAAAACGCTCTCGGGTGCTTTAGAGTGCCGAGTTTATCACTGTGCATGAAGAAATGACCACCTCCAACGTTTGGTTTATGTTTTATAAGCATTTTTAATTTTATTGCTTAAATCGCATTTTCTCGGCGAGCTGAGCGCTTTTTCTGAATTGTGCCGCTCCCGTCACTCTGGTTAGGTTGGCATCGAAAAAAACGCTCTTGGGTGCTTTAGAGTGCCGAGTTTATCACTGCGCATGAAGAAATGACCACCTCCAACGTTTGGTTTATGTTTTATAAGCATTTTTAATTTTATTGCTTAAATCGCATTTTCTCGGCGAGCTGAGCACTTTTTCTGAATTGTGCCGCTCCCGTCACTCTGGTTAGGTTGGCATCGAAATAAACGCTCTCGGGTGCTTTAGAGTGCCGAGTTTATCACTGCGCATGAAGAAATGACCAACTCCAACGTTTGGTTTATGTTTTATAAGCATTTTTATTTTTATTGCTTAAATCGCATTTTCTCGGCGAGCTGAGCACTTTTTCTGAATTGTGCCGCTCCCGTCACTCTGGTTAGGTTGGCATCGAAAAAAACGCTCTCGGGTGCTTTAGAGTGCCGAGTTTATCACTGCGCATGAAGAAATGACCACCTCCAACGTTTGGTTTATGTTTTATAAGCATTTTTAATTTTATTGCTTAAATCGCATTTTCTCGGCGAGCTGAGCACTTTTTCTGAATTGTGCCGCTCCCGTCACTCTGGTTAGGTTGGCATCGAATAAAACGCTCTCGGGTGCTTTAGAGTGCCGAGTTTATCACTGCGCATGAAGAAATGACCACCTCCAACGTTTGGTTTATGTTTTATAAGCATTTTTAATTTTATTGCTTAAATCGCATTTTCTCGGCGAGCTGAGCACTTTTTCTGAATTGTGCCGCTCCCGTCACTCTGGTTAGGTTGGCATGGAAAAAAACGCTCTCGGGTGCTTTAGAGTGCCGAGTTTATCACTGCGCATGAAGAAATGACCACCTCCAACGTTTGGTTTATGTTTTATAAGCATTTTTAATTTTATTGCTTAAATCGCATTTTCTCGGCGAGCTGAGCACTTTTTCTGAATTGTGCCGCTCCCGTCACTCTGGTTAGGTTGGCATGGAAAAAAACGCTCTCGGGTGCTTTAGAGTGCCGAGTTTATTACTGCGTAATAAGAAATGACCATCTACAACGTTTGGTTTATGTTTTATAAGCATTTTAAATTTTATTGCTTAAATTGCATTTTCTCGGCGAGCTGAGCACTTTTTCTGAATTGTGCCGCTCCCGTCACTCTGGTTAGGTTGGCATCGAAAAAAACGCTCTCGGGTGCTTTAGAGTGCCGAGTTTATCACTGCGCATGAAGAAATGACCACCTCCAACGTTTGGTTTATGTTTTATAAGCATTTTTAATTTTATTGCTTAAATCGCATTTTCTCGGCGAGCTGAGCACTTTTTCTGAATTGTGCCGCTCCCGTCACTCTGGTTAGGTTGGCATCGAAAAAAACGCTCTCGGGTGCTTTAGAGTGCCGAGTTTATCACTGCGCATGAAGAAATGACCACCTCCAACGTTTGGTTTATGTTTTATAAGCATTTTTAATTTTATTGCTTAAATCGCATTTTCTCGGCGAGCTGAGCGCTTTTTCTGAATTGTGCCGCTCCCGTCACTCTGGTTAGGTTGGCATCGAAAAAAACGCTCTCGGGTGCTTTAGAGTGCCGAGTTTATCACTGCGCATGAAGAAATGACCACCTCCAACGTTTGGTTTATGTTTTATAAGCATTTTTAATTTTATTGCTTAAATCGCATTTTCTCGGCGAGCTGAGCGCTTTTTCTGAATTGTGCCGCTCCCGTCACTCTGGTTAGGTTGGCATCGAAAAAAACGCTCTCGGGTGCTTTAGAGTGCCGAGTTTATCACTGCGCATGAAGAAATGACCACCTCCAACGTTTGGTTTATGTTTTATAAGCATTTTTAATTTTATTGCTTAAATCGCATTTTCTCGGCGAGCTGAGCACTTTTTCTGAATTGTGCCGCTCCCGTCACTCTGGTTAGGTTGGCATCGAATAAAACGCTCTCGGGTGCTTTAGAGTCCCGAGTTTATCACTGCGCATGAAGAAATGACCACCTCCAACGTTTGGTTTATGTTTTATAAGCATTTTTAATTTTATTGCTTAAATCGCATTTTCTCGGCGAGCTGAGCACTTTTTCTGAATTGTGCCGCTCCCGTCACTCTGGTTAGGTTGGCATCGAAAAAAACGCTCTCGGGTGCTTTAGAGTGCCGAGTTTATCACTGCGCATGAAGAAATGACCACCTCCAACGTTTGGTTTATGTTTTATAAGCATTTTTAATTTTATTGCTTAAATCGCATTTTCTCGGCGAGCTGAGCACTTTTTCTGAATTGTGCCGCTCCCGTCACTCTGGTTAGGTTGGCATCGAAAAAAACGCTCTCGGGTGCTTTAGAGTGCCGAGTTTATCACTGTGCATGAAGAAATGACCACCTCCAACGTTTGGTTTATGTTTTATAAGCATTTTTAATTTTATTGCTTAAATCGCATTTTCTCGGCGAGCTGAGCGCTTTTTCTGAATTGTGCCGCTCCCGTCACTCTGGTTAGGTTGGCATGGAAAAAAACGCTCTCGGGTGCTTTAGAGTGCCGAGTTTATCACTGCGCATGAAGAAATGACCACCTCCAACGTTTGGTTTATGTTTTATAAGCATTTTTAATTTTATTGCTTAAATCGCATTTTCTCGGCGAGCTGAGCGCTTTTTCTGAATTGTGCCGCTCCCGTCACTCTGGTTAGGTTGGCATCGAAAAAAACGCTCTCGGGTGCTTTAGAGTGCCGAGTTTATCACTGCGCATGAAGAAATGACCACCTCCAACGTTTGGTTTATGTTTTATAAGCATTTTTAATTTTATTGCTTAAATCGCATTTACTCGGCGAGCTGAGCACTTTTTCTGAATTGTGCCGCTCCCGTCACTCTGGTTAGGTTGGCATCGAAAAAAACGCTCTCGGGTGCTTTAGAGTGCCGAGTTTATCACTGCGCATGAAGAAATGACCACCTCCAACGTTTGGTTTATGTTTTATAAGCATTTTTAATTTTATTGCTTAAATCGCATTTTCTCGGCGAGCTGAGCACTTTTTCTGAATTGTGCCGCTCCCGTCACTCTGGTTAGGTTGGCATGGAAAAAAACGCTCTCGGGTGCTTTAGAGTGCCGAGTTTATCACCGCGCATGAAGAAATGACCACCTCCAACGTTTGGTTTATGTTTTATAAGCATTTTTAATTTTATTGCTTAAATCGCATTTTCTCGGCGAGCTGAGCGCTTTTTCTGAATTGTGCCGCTCCCGTCACTCTGGTTAGGTTGGCATCGAATAAAACGCTCTCGGGTGCTTTAGAGTGCCGAGTTTATCACTGCGCATGAAGAAATGACCACCTCCAACGTTTGGTTTATGTTTTATAAGCATTTTTAATTTTATTGCTTAAATCGCATTTTCTCGGCGAGCTGAGCACTTTTTCTGAATTGTGCCGCTCCCGTCACTCTGGTTAGGTTGGCATGGAAAAAAACGCTCTCGGGTGCTTTAGAGTGCCGAGTTTATTACTGCGTAATAAGAAATGACCATCTACAACGTTTGGTTTATGTTTTATAAGCATTTTTAATTTTATTGCTTAAATCGCATTTTCTCGGCGAGCTGAGCACTTTTTCTGAATTGTGCCGCTCCCGTCACTCTGGTTAGGTTGGCATGGAAAAAAACGCTCTCGGGTGCTTTAGAGTGCCGAGTTTATCACTGCGCATGAAGAAATGACCACCTCCAACGTTTGGTTTATGTTTTATAAGCATTTTTAATTTTATTGCTTAAATCGCATTTTCTCGGCGAGCTGAGCACTTTTTCTGAATTGTGCCGCTCCCGTCACTCTGGTTAGGTTGGCATGGAAAAAAACGCTCTCGGGTGCTTTAGAGTGCCGAGTTTATCACTGCGCATGAAGAAATGACCACCTCCAACGTTTGGTTTATGTTTTATAAGCATTTTTAATTTTATTGCTTAAATCGCATTTTCTCGGCGAGCTGAGCACTTTTTCTGAATTGTGCCGCTCCCGTCACTCTGGTTAGGTTGGCATGGAAAAAAACGCTCTCGGGTGCTTTAGAGTGCCGAGTTTATTACTGCGTAATAAGAAATGACCATCTACAACGTTTGGTTTATGTTTTATAAGCATTTTTAATTTTATTGCTTAAATCGCATTTTCTCGGCGAGCTGAGCACTTTTTCTGAATTGTGCCGCTCCCGTCACTCTGGTTAGGTTGGCATCGAAAAAAACGCTCTCGGGTGCTTTAGAGTGCCGAGTTTATCACTGCGCATGAAGAAATGACCACCTCCAACGTTTGGTTTATGTTTTATAAGCATTTTTAATTTTATTGCTTAAATCGCATTTTCTCGGCGAGCTGAGCACTTTTTCTGAATTGTGCCGCTCCCGTCACTCTGGTTAGGTTGGCATGGAAAAAAACGCTCTCGGGTGCTTTAGAGTGCCGAGTTTATTACTGCGTAATAAGAAATGACCATCTACAACGTTTGGTTTATGTTTTATAAGCATTTTTAATTTTATTGCTTAAATCGCATTTTCTCGGCGAGCTGAGCACTTTTTCTGAATTGTGCCGCTCCCGTCACTCTGTTTAGGTTGGCATGGAAAAAAACGCTCTCGGGTGCTTTAGAGTGCCGAGTTTATCACTGCACATGAAGAAAAGACCACCTCCAACGTTTGGTTTATGTTTTATAAGCATTTTTAATTTTATTGCTTAAATCGCATTTTCTCGGCGAGCTGAGCGCTTTTTCTGAATTGTGCCGCTCCCGTCACTCTGGTTAGGTTGGCATCGAAAAAAACGCTCTCGGGTGCTTTAGAGTGCCGAGTTTATTACTGCGTAATAAGAAATGACCATTTACAACGTTTGGTTTATGTTTTATAAGCATTTTTAATTTTATTGCTTAAATCGCATTTTCTCGGCGAGCTGAGCACTTTTTCTGAATTGTGCCGCTCCCGTCACTCTGGTTAGGTTGGCATCGAAAAAAACGCTCTCGGGTGCTTTAGAGTGCCGAGTTTATCACTGCGCATGAAGAAATGACCACCTCCAACGTTTGGTTTATGTTTTATAAGCATTTTTAATTTTATTGCTTAAATCGCATTTTCTCGGCGAGCTGAGCACTTTTTCTGAATTGTGCCGCTCCCGTCACTCTGGTTAGGTTGGCATCGAAAAAAACGCTCTCGGGTGCTTTAGAGTGCCGAGTTTATCACTGCGCATGAAGAAATGACCACCTCCAACGTTTGGTTTATGTTTTATAAGCATTTTTAATTTTATTGCTTAAATCGCATTTTCTCGGCGAGCTGAGCACTTTTTCTGAATTGTGCCGCTCCCGTCACTCTGGTTAGGTTGGCATCGAAAAAAACGCTCTCGGGTGCTTTAGAGTGCCGAGTTTATCACTGCGCATGAAGAAATGACCACCTCCAACGTTTGGTTTATGTTTTATAAGCATTTTTAATTTTATTGCTTAAATCGCATTTTCTCGGCGAGCTGAGCACTTTTTCTGAATTGTGCCGCTCCCGTCACTCTGGTTAGGTTGGCATGGAAAAAAACGCTCTCGGGTGCTTTAGAGTGCCGAGTTTATTACTGCGTAATAAGAAATGACCATCTACAACGTTTGGTTTATGTTTTATAAGCATTTTTAATTTTATTGCTTAAATCGCATTTTCTCGGCGAGCTGAGCACTTTTTCTGAATTGTGCCGCTCCCGTCACTCTGTTTAGGTTGGCATGGAAAAAAACGCTCTCGGGTGCTTTAGAGTGCCGAGTTTATCACTGCACATGAAGAAAAGACCACCTCCAACGTTTGGTTTATGTTTTATAAGCATTTTTAATTTTATTGCTTAAATCGCATTTTCTCGGCGAGCTGAGCGCTTTTTCTGAATTGTGCCGCTCCCGTCACTCTGGTTAGGTTGGCATCGAAAAAAACGCTCTCGGGTGCTTTAGAGTGCCGAGTTTATTACTGCGTAATAAGAAATGACCATTTACAACGTTTGGTTTATGTTTTATAAGCATTTTTAATTTTATTGCTTAAATCGCATTTTCTCGGCGAGCTGAGCACTTTTTCTGAATTGTGCCGCTCCCGTCACTCTGGTTAGGTTGGCATCGAAAAAAACGCTCTCGGGTGCTTTAGAGTGCCGAGTTTATCACTGTGCATGAAGAAATGACCACCTCCAACGTTTGGTTTATGTTTTATAAGCATTTTTAATTTTATTGCTTAAATCGCATTTTCTCGGCGAGCTGAGCGCTTTTTCTGAATTGTGCCGCTCCCGTCACTCTGGTTAGGTTGGCATCGAAAAAAACGCTCTCGGGTGCTTTAGAGTGCCGAGTTTATCACTGCGCATGAAGAAATGACCAACTCCAACGTTTGGTTTATGTTTTATAAGCATTTTTAATTTTATTGCTTAAATCGCATTTTCTCGGCGAGCTGAGCACTTTTTCTGAATTGTGCCGCTCCCGTCACTCTGGTTAGGTTGGCATCGAAAAAAACGCTCTCGGGTGCTTTAGAGTGCCGAGTTTATCACTGCGCATGAAGAAATGACCACCTCCAACGTTTGGTTTATGTTTTATAAGCATTTTTAATTTTATTGCTTAAATCGCATTTTCTCGGCGAGCTGAGCACTTTTTCTGAATTGTGCCGCTCCCGTCACTCTGGTTAGGTTGGCATGGAAAAAAACGCTCTCGGGTGCTTTAGAGTGCCGAGTTTATTACTGCGTAATAAGAAATGACCATCTACAACGTTTGGTTTATGTTTTATAAGCATTTTTAATTTTATTGCTTAAATCGCATTTTCTCGGCGAGCTGAGCACTTTTTCTGAATTGTGCCGCTCCCGTCACTCTGTTTAGGTTGGCATGGAAAAAACGCTCTCGGGTGCTTTAGAGTGCCGAGTTTATCACTGCACATGAAGAAAAGACCACCTCCAACGTTTGGTTTATGTTTTATAAGCATTTTTAATTTTATTGCTTAAATCGCATTTTCTCGGCGAGCTGAGCGCTTTTTCTGAATTGTGCCGCTCCCGTCACTCTGGTTAGGTTGGCATCGAAAAAAACGCTCTCGGGTGCTTTAGAGTGCCGAGTTTATTACTGCGTAATAAGAAATGACCATTTACAACGTTTGGTTTATGTTTTATAAGCATTTTTAATTTTATTGCTTAAATCGCATTTTCTCGGCGAGCTGAGCACTTTTTCTGAATTGTGCCGCTCCCGTCACTCTGGTTAGGTTGGCATCGAAAAAAACGCTCTCGGGTGCTTTAGAGTGCCGAGTTTATCACTGTGCATGAAGAAATGACCACCTCCAACGTTTGGTTTATGTTTTATAAGCATTTTTAATTTTATTGCTTAAATCGCATTTTCTCGGCGAGCTGAGCGCTTTTTCTGAATTGTGCCGCTCCCGTCACTCTGGTTAGGTTGGCATCGAAAAAAACGCTCTCGGGTGCTTTAGAGTGCCGAGTTTATCACTGCGCATGAAGAAATGACCAACTCCAACGTTTGGTTTATGTTTTATAAGCATTTTTAATTTTATTGCTTAAATCGCATTTTCTCGGCGAGCTGAGCACTTTTTCTGAATTGTGCCGCTCCCGTCACTCTGGTTAGGTTGGCATCGAAAAAAACGCTCTCGGGTGCTTTAGAGTGCCGAGTTTATCACTGCGCATGAAGAAATGACCACCTCCAACGTTTGGTTTATGTTTTATAAGCATTTTTAATTTTATTGCTTAAATCGCATTTTCTCGGCGAGCTGAGCACTTTTTCTGAATTGTGCCGCTCCCGTCACTCTGGTTAGGTTGGCATCGAATAAAACGCTCTCGGGTGCTTTAGAGTGCCGAGTTTATCACTGCGCATGAAGAAATGACCACCTCCAACGTTTGGTTTATGTTTTATAAGCATTTTTAATTTTATTGCTTAAATCGCATTTTCTCGGCGAGCTGAGCACTTTTTCTGAATTGTGCCGCTCCCGTCACTCTGGTTAGGTTGGCATCCAAAAAAACGCTCTCGGGTGCTTTAGAGTGCCGAGTTTATCACTGCGCATGAAGAAATGACCACCTCCAACGTTTGGTTTAGGTTTTATAAGCATTTTTAATTTTATTGCTTAAATCGCATTTTCTCGGCGAGCTGAGCACTTTTTCTGAATTGTGCCGCTCCCGTCACTCTGGTTAGGTTGGCATCGAAAAAAACGCTCTCGGGTGCTTTAGAGTGCCGAGTTTATCACTGTGCATGAAGAAATGACCACCTCCAACGTTTGGTTTATGTTTTATAAGCATTTTTAATTTTATTGCTTAAATCGCATTTTCTCGGCGAGCTGAGCACTTTTTCTGAATTGTGCCGCTCCCGTCACTCTGGTTAGGTTGGCATGGAAAAAAACGCTCTCGGGTGCTTTAGAGTGCCGAGTTTATCACTGCGCATGAAGAAATGACCACCTCCAACGTTTGGTTTATGTTTTATAAGCATTTTTAATTTTATTGCTTAAATCGCATTTTCTCGGCGAGCTGAGCACTTTTTCTGAATTGTGCCGCTCCCGTCACTCTGGTTAGGTTGGCATGGAAAAAAACGCTCTCGGGTGCTTTAGAGTGCCGAGTTTATCACTGTGCATGAAGAAATGACCACCTCCAACGTTTGGTTTATGTTTTATAAGCATTTTTAATTTTATTGCTTAAATCGCATTTTCTCGGCGAGCTGAGCACTTTTTCTGAATTGTGCCGCTCCCGTCACTCTGGTTAGGTTGGCATCGAAAAAAACGCTCTCGGGTGCTTTAGAGTGCCGAGTTTATCACTGCGCATGAAGAAATGACCACCTCCAACGTTTGGTTTATGTTTTATAAGCATTTTTAATTTTATTGCTTAAATCGCATTTTCTCGGCGAGCTGAGCACTTTTTCTGAATTGTGCCGCTCCCGTCACTCTGGTTAGGTTGGCATGGAAAAAAACGCTCTCGGGTGCTTTAGAATGCCGAGTTTATTACTGCGTAATAAGAAATGACCATCTACAACGTTTGGTTTATGTTTTATAAGCATTTTAAATTTTATTGCTTAAATTGCATTTTCTCGGCGAGCTGAGCACTTTTTCTGAATTGTGCCGCTCCCGTCACTCTGGTTAGGTTGGCATCGAAAAAAACGCTCTCGGGTGCTTTAGAGTGCCGAGTTTATCACTGCGCATGAAGAAATGACCACCTCCAACGTTTGGTTTATGTTTTATAAGCATTTTTAATTTTATTGCTTAAATCGCATTTTCTCGGCGAGCTGAGCACTTTTTCTGAATTGTGCCGCTCCCGTCACTCTGGTTAGGTTGGCATGGAAAAAAAACGCTCTCGGGTGCTTTAGAGTGCCGAGTTTATCACTGCACATGAAGAAATGACCACCTCCAACGTTTGGTTTATGTTTTATAAGCATTTTTAATTGTATTGCTTAAATCGCATTTTCTCGGCGAGCTGAGCTATTTTTCTGAATTGTGCCGCTCCCGTCACTCTGGTTAGGTTGGCATGGAAAAAAACGCTCTCGGGTGCTTTAGAGTGCCGAGTTTATCACTGCGCATGAAGAAATGGCCACCTCCAACGTTTGGTTTATGTTTTATAAGCATTTTTAATTTTATTGCTTAAATCGCATTTTCTCGGCGAGCTGAGCACTTTTTCTGAATTGTGCCGCTCCCGTCACTCTGGTTAGGTTGGCATGGAAAAAAACGCTCTCGGGTGCTTTAGAGTGCCGAGTTTATTACTGCGTAATAAGAAATGACCATCTACAACGTTTGGTTTATGTTTTATAAGCATTTTTAATTTTATTGCTTAAATCGCATTTTCTCGGCGAGCTGAGCACTTTTTCTGAATTGTGCCGCTCCCGTCACTCTGGTTAGGTTGGCATCGAAAAAAACGCTCTCGGGTGCTTTAGAGTGCCGAGTTTATCACTGCGCATGAAGAAATGACCACCTCCAACGTTTGGTTTATGTTTTATAAGCATTTTTAATTTTATTGCTTAAATCGCATTTTCTCGGCGAGCTGAGCGCTTTTTCTGAATTGTGCCGCTCCCGTCACTCTGGTTAGGTTGGCATCGAATAAAACGCTCTCGGGTGCTTTAGAGTGCCGAGTTTATCACTGCGCATGAAGAAATTACCACCTCCAACGTTTGGTTTATGTTTTATAAGCATTTTTAATTATATTGCTTAAATCGCATTTTCTCGGCGAGCTGAGCACTTTTTCTGAATTGTGCCGCTCCCGTCACTCTGGTTAGGTTGGCATGGAAAAAAACGCTCTCGGGTGCTTTAGAGTGCCGAGTTTATTACTGCGTAATAAGAAATGACCATCTACAACGTTTGGTTTATGTTTTATAAGCATTTTTAATTTTATTGCTTAAATCGCATTTTCTCGGCGAGCTGAGCACTTTTTCTGAATTGTGCCGCTCCCGTCACTCTGGTTAGGTTGGCATGGAAAAAAACGCTCTCGGGTGCTTTAGAGTGCCGAGTTTATCACTGCGCATGAAGAAATGACCACCTCCAACGTTTGGTTTATGTTTTATAAGCATTTTTAATTTTATTGCTTAAATCGCATTTTCTCGGCGAGCTGAGCACTTTTTCTGAATTGTGCCGCTCCCGTCACTCTGGTTAGGTTGGCATGGAAAAAAACGCTCTCGGGTGCTTTAGAGTGCCGAGTTTATCACTGCGCATGAAGAAATGGCCACCTCCAACGTTTGGTTTATGTTTTATAAGCATTTTTAATTTTATTGCTTGAATCGCATTTTCTCGGCGAGCTGAGCACTTTTTCTGAATTGTGCCGCTCCCGTCACTCTGGTTAGGTTGGCATGGAAAAAAACGCTCTCGGGTGCTTTAGAGTGCCGAGTTTATCACTGCGCATGAAGAAATGGCCACCTCCAACGTTTGGTTTATGTTTTATAAGCATTTTTAATTTTATTGCTTAAATCGCATTTTCTCGGCGAGCTGAGCACTTTTTCTGAATAGTGCCGCTCCCGTCACTCTGTTTAGGTTGGCATGGAAAAAAACGCTCTCGGGTGCTTTAGAGTGCCGAGTTTATCACTGCGCATGAAGAAAAGACCACCTCCAACGTTTGGTTTATGTTTTATAAGCATTTTTAAGTTTATTGCTTAAATCGCATTTTCTCGGCGAGCTGAGCACTTTTTCTGAATTGTGCCGCTCCTGTCACTCTGGTTAGGTTGGCATGGAAAAAAACGCTCTCGGGTGCTTTAGAGTGCCGAGTTTATCACTGCGCATGAAGAAATGACCACCTCCAACGTTTGGTTTATGTTTTATAAGCATTTTTAATTTTATTGCTTAAATCGCATTTTCTCGGCGAGCTGAGCACTTTTTCTGAATTGTGCCGCTCCCGTCACTCTGGTTAGGTTGGCATGGAAAAAAACGCTCTCGGGTGCTTTAGAGTGCCGAGTTTATCACTGCGCATGAAGAAATGGCCACCTCCAACGTTTGGTTTATGTTTTATAAGCATTTTTAATTTTATTGCTTAAATCGCATTTTCTCGGCGAGCTGAGCACTTTTTCTGAATTGTGCCGCTCCCGTCACTCTGGTTAGGTTGGCATGCAAAAAAACGCTCTCGGGTGCTTTAGAGTGCCGAGTTTATCACTGCGCATGAAGAAATGGCCACCTCCAACGTTTGGTTTATGTTTTATAAGCATTTTTAATTTTATTGCTTAAATCGCATTTTCTCGGCGAGCTGAGCACTTTTTCTGAATTGTGCCGCTCCCGTCACTCTGGTTAGGTTGGCATGGAAAAAAACGCTCTCGGGTGCTTTAGAGTGCCGAGTTTATCACTGCGCATGAAGAAATGACCACCTCCAACGTTTGGTTTATGTTTTATAAGCATTTTTAATTTTATTGCTTAAATCGCATTTTCTCGGCGAGCTGAGCACTTTTTCTGAATTGTGCCGCTCCCGTCACTCTGGTTAGGTTGGCATCGAAAAAAACGCTCTCGGGTGCTTTAGAGTGCCGAGTTTATCACTGCGCATGAAGAAATGACCACCTCCAACGTTTGGTTTATGTTTTATAAGCATTTTTAATTTTATTGCTTAAATCGCATTTTCTCGGCGAGCTGAGCACTTTTTCTGAATTGTGCCGCTCCCGTCACTCTGGTTAGGTTGGCATGGAAAAAAACGCTCTCGGGTGCTTTAGAGTGCCGAGTTTATTACTGCGTAATAAGAAATGACCATCTACAACGTTTGGTTTATGTTTTATAAGCATTTTTAATTTTATTGCTTAAATCGCATTTTCTCGGCGAGCTGAGCACTTTTTCTGAATTGTGCCGCTCCCGTCACTCTGTTTAGGTTGGCATGGAAAAAAACGCTCTCGGGTGCTTTAGAGTGCCGAGTTTATCACTGCGCATGAAGAAAAGACCACCTCCAACGTTTGGTTTATGTTTTATAAGCATTTTTAATTTTATTGCTTAAATCGCATTTTCTCGGCGAGCTGAGCACTTTTTCTGAATTGTGCCGCTCCTGTCACTCTGGTTAGGTTGGCATGGAAAAAAACGCTCTCGGGTGCTTTAGAGTGCCGAGTTTATCACTGCGCATGAAGAAATGACCACCTCCAACGTTTGGTTTATGTTTTATAAGCATTTTTAATTTTATTGCTTAAATCGCATTTTCTCGGCGAGCTGAGCACTTTTTCTGAATTGTGCCGCTCCCGTCACTCTGGTTAGGTTGGCATGGAAAAAAACGCTCTCGGGTGCTTTAGAGTGCCGAGTTTATCACTGCGCATGAAGAAATGGCCACCTCCAACGTTTGGTTTATGTTTTATAAGCATTTTTAATTTAGTTGCTTAAATCGCATTTTCTCGGCGAGCTGAGCACTTTTTCTGAATTGTGCCGCTCCCGTCACTCTGGTTAGGTTGGCATGGAAAAAAACGCTCTCGGGTGCTTTAGAGTGCCGAGTTTATCACTGCGCATGAAGAAATGGCCACCTCCAACGTTTGGTTTATGTTTTATAAGCATTTTTAATTTTATTGCTTAAATCGCATTTTCTCGGCGAGCTGAGCACTTTTTCTGAATTGTGCCGCTCCCGTCACTCTGGTTAGGTTGGCATGGAAAAAAACGCTCTCGGGTGCTTTAGAGTGCCGAGTTTATCACTGCGCATGAAGAAATGACCACCTCCAACGTTTGGTTTATGTTTTATAAGCATTTTTAATTTTATTGCTTAAATCGCATTTTCTCGGCGAGCTGAGCACTTTTTCTGAATTGTGCCGCTCCCGTCACTCTGGTTAGGTTGGCATGGAAAAAAACGCTCTCGGGTGCTTTAGAGTGCCGAGTTTATCACTGCGCATGAAGAAATGACAACCTCCAACGTTTGGTTTATGTTTTATAAGCATTTTTAATTTTATTGCTTAAATCGCATTTTCTCGGCGAGCTGAGCGCTTTTTCTGAATTGTGCCGCTCCCGTCACTCTGGTTAGGTTGGCATCGAAAAAAACGCTCTCGGGTGCTTTAGAGTGCCGAGTTTATCACTGCGCATGAAGAAATGACCACCTCCAACGTTTGGTTTATGTTTTATAAGCATTTTTAATTTTATTGCTTAAATCGCATTTTCTCGGCGAGCTGAGCACTTTTTCTGAATTGTGCCGCTCCCGTCACTCTGGTTAGGTTGGCATCGAAAAAAACGCTCTCGGGTGCTTTAGAGTGCCGAGTTTATCACTGCGCATGAAGAAATGACCACCTCCAACGTTTGGTTTATGTTTTATAAGCATTTTTAATTTTATTGCTTAAATCGCATTTTCTCGGCGAGCTGAGCACTTTTTCTGAATTGTGCCGCTCCCGTCACTCTGGTTAGGTTGGCATCGAAAAAAACGCTCTCGGGTGCTTTAGAGTGCCGAGTTTATCACCGCGCATGAAGAAATGACCACCTCCAACGTTTGGTTTATGTTTTATAAGCATTTTTAATTTTATTGCTTAAATCAAATTTTCTCGGCGAGCTGAGCGCTTTTTCTGAATTGTGCCGCTCCCGTCACTCTGGTTAGGTTGGCATCGAAAAAAACGCTCTTGGGTGCTTTAGAGTGCCGAGTTTATCACTGCGCATGAAGAAATGACCACCTCCAACGTTTGGTTTATGTTTTATAAGCATTTTTAATTTTATTGCTTAAATCGCATTTTCTCGGCGAGCTGAGCACTTTTTCTGAATTGTGCCGCTCCCGTCACTCTGGTTAGGTTGGCATGGAAAAAAACGCTCTCGGGTGCTTTAGAGTGCCGAGTTTATTACTGCGTAATAAGAAATGACCATCTACAACGTTTGGTTTATGTTTTATAAGCATTTTAAATTTTATTGCTTAAATCGCATTTTCTCGGCGAGCTGAGCACTTTTTCTGAATTGTGCCGCTCCCGTCACTCTGGTTAGGTTGGCATCGAAAAAAACGCTCTCGGGTGCTTTAGAGTGCCGAGTTTATCACTGCGCATGAAGAAATGACCACCTCCAACGTTTGGTTTATGTTTTATAAGCATTTTTAATTTTATTGCTTAAATCGCATTTTCTCGGCGAGCTGAGCACTTTTTCTGAATTGTGCCGCTCCCGTCACTCTGGTTAGGTTGGCATCGAAAAAAACGCTCTCGGGTGCTTTAGAGTGCCGAGTTTATCACTGTGCATGAAGAAATGACCACCTCCAACGTTTGGTTTATGTTTTATAAGCATTTTTAATTTTATTGCTTAAATCGCATTTTCTCGGCGAGCTGAGCACTTTTTCTGAATTGTGCCGCTCCCGTCACTCTGGTTAGGTTGGCATGGAAAAAAACGCTCTCGGGTGCTTTAGAGTGCCGAGTTTATCACTGCACATGAAGAAATGACCACCTCCAACGTTTGGTTTATGTTTTATAAGCATTTTTAATTGTATTGCTTAAATCGCATTTTCTCGGCGAGCTGAGCACTTTTTCTGAATTGTGCCGCTCCCGTCACTCTGGTTAGGTTGGCATGGAAAAAAACGCTCTCGGGTGCTTTAGAGTGCCGAGTTTATTACTGCGTAATAAGAAATGACCATCTACAACGTTTGGTTTATGTTTTATAAGCATTTTTAATTTTATTGCTTAAATCGCATTTTCTCGGCGAGCTGAGCACTTTTTCTGAATTGTGCCGCTCCCGTCACTCTGGTTAGGTTGGCATCGAAAAAAACGCACTCGGGTGCTTTAGAGTGCCGAGTTTATCACTGCGCATGAAGAAATGACCACCTCCAACGTTTGGTTTGTGTTTTATAAGCATTTTTAATTTTATTGCTTAAATCGCATTTTCTCGGCGAGCTGAGCACTTTTTCTGAATTGTGCCGCTCCCGTCACTCTGGTTAGGTTGGCATGGGAAAAAACGCTCTCGGGTGCTTTAGAGTGCCGAGTTTATCACCGCGCATGAAGAAATGACCACCTCCAACGTTTGGTTTATGTTTTATAAGCATTTTTAATTTTATTGCTTAAATCGCATTTTCTCGGCGAGCTGAGCGCTTTTTCTGAATTGTGCCGCTCCCGTCACTCTGGTTAGGTTGGCATCGAATAAAACGCTCTCGGGTCTGTTAGAGTGCCGAGTTTATCACTGCGCATGAAGAAATGACCACCTCCAACGTTTGGTTTATGTTTTATAAGCATTTTTAATTTTATTGCTTAAATCGCATTTTCTCGGCGAGCTGAGCACTTTTTCTGAATTGTGCCGCTCCCGTCACTCTGGTTAGGTTGGCATGGAAAAAAACGCTCTCGGGTGCTTTAGAGTGCCGAGTTTATTACTGCGTAATAAGAAATGACCATCTACAACGTTTGGTTTATGTTTTATAAGCATTTTTAATTTTATTGCTTAAATCGCATTTTCTCGGCGAGCTGAGCACTTTTTCTGAATTGTGCCGCTCCCGTCACTCTGGTTAGGTTGGCATGGAAAAAAACGCTCTCGGGTGCTTTAGAGTGCCGAGTTTATCACTGCGCATGAAGAAATGACCACCTCCAACGTTTGGTTTATGTTTTATAAGCATTTTTAATTTTATTGCTTAAATCGCATTTTCTCGGCGAGCTGAGCACTTTTTCTGAATTGTGCCGCTCCCGTCACTCTGGTTAGGTTGGCATCGAAAAAAACGCTCTCGGGTGCTTTAGAGTGCCGAGTTTATTACTGCGTAATAAGAAATGACCATTTACAACGTTTGGTTTATGTTTTATAAGCATTTTTAATTTTATTGCTTAAATCGCATTTTCTCGGCGAGCTGAGCACTTTTTCTGAATTGTGCCGCTCCCGTCACTCTGGTTAGGTTGGCATCGAAAAAAACGCTCTCGGGTGCTTTAGAGTGCCGAGTTTATCACTGTGCATGAAGAAATGACCACCTCCAACGTTTGGTTTATGTTTTATAAGCATTTTTAATTTTATTGCTTAAATCGCATTTTCTCGGCGAGCTGAGCGCTTTTTCTGAATTGTGCCGCTCCCGTCACTCTGGTTAGGTTGGCATCGAAAAAAACGCTCTCGGGTGCTTTAGAGTGCCGAGTTTATTACTGCGTAATAAGAAATGACCATCTACAACGTTTGGTTTATGTTTTATAAGCATTTTTAATTTTATTGCTTAAATCGCATTTTCTCGGCGAGCTGAGCACTTTTTCTGAATTGTGCCGCTCCCGTCACTCTGGTTAGGTTGGCATCGAAAAAAACGCTCTCGGGTGCTTTAGAGTGCCGAGTTTATCACTGTGCATGAAGAAATGACCACCTCCAACGTTTGGTTTATGTTTTATAAGCATTTTTAATTTTATTGCTTAAATCGCATTTTCTCGGCGAGCTGAGCGCTTTTTCTGAATTGTGCCGCTCCCGTCACTCTGGTTAGGTTGGCATCGAAAAAAACGCTCTTGGGTGCTTTAGAGTGCCGAGTTTATCACTGCGCATGAAGAAATGACCACCTCCAACGTTTGGTTTATGTTTTATAAGCATTTTTAATTTTATTGCTTAAATCGCATTTTCTCGGCGAGCTGAGCACTTTTTCTGAATTGTGCCGCTCCCGTCACTCTGGTTAGGTTGGCATCGAAAAAAACGCTCTCGGGTGCTTTAGAGTGCCGAGTTTATCACTGCGCATGAAGAAATGACCAACTCCAATGTTTGGTTTATGTTTTATAAGCATTTTTAATTTTATTGCTTAAATCGCATTTTCTCGGCGAGCTGAGCACTTTTTCTAAATTGTGCCGCTCCCGTCACTCTGGTTAGGTTGGCATCGAAAAAAACGCTCTCGGGTGCTTTAGAGTGCCGAGTTTATCACTGCGCATGAAGAAATGACCACCTCCAACGTTTGGTTTATGTTTTATAAGCATTTTTAATTTTATTGCTTAAATCGCATTTTCTCGGCGAGCTGAGCACTTTTTCTGAATTGTGCCGCTCCCGTCACTCTGGTTAGGTTGGCATCGAAAAAAACGCTCTCGGGTGCTTTAGAGTGCCGAATTTATCACTGCGCATGAAGAAATGACCACCTCCAACGTTTGGTTTATGTTTTATAAGCATTTTTAATTTTATTGCTTAAATCGCATTTTCTCGGCGAGCTGAGCGCTTTTTCTGAATTGTGCCGCTCCCGTCACTCTGGTTAGGTTGGCATCGAAAAAAACGCTCTCGGGTGCTTTAGAGTGCCGAGTTTATCACTGCGCATGAAGAAATGACCACCTCCAACGTTTGGTTTATGTTTTATAAGCATTTTTAATTTTATTGCTTAAATCGCATTTTCTCGGCGAGCCGAGCGCTTTTTCTGAATTGTGCCGCTCCCGTCACTCTGGTTAGGTTGGCATCGAAAAAAACGCTCTCGGGTGCTTTAGAGTGCCGAGTTTATCACTGCGCATGAAGAAATGACCACCTCCAACGTTTGGTTTATGTTTTATAAGCATTTTTAATTTTATTGCTTAAATCGCATTTTCTCGGCGAGCTGAGCACTTTTTCTGAATTGTGCCGCTCCCGTCACTCTGGTTAGGTTGGCATCGAAAAAAACGCTCTCGGGTGCTTTAGAGTGCCGAGTTTATCACTGCGCATGAAGAAATGACCACCTCCAACGTTTGGTTTATGTTTTATAAGCATTTTTAATTTTATTGCTTAAATCGCATTTTCTCGGCGAGCTGAGCACTTTTTCTGAATTGTGCCGCTCCCGTCACTCTGGTTAGGTTGGCATCGAAAAAAACGCTCTCGGGTGCTTTAGAGTGCCGAGTTTATCACCGCGCATGAAGAAATGACCACCTCCAACGTTTGGTTTATGTTTTATAAGCATTTTTAATTTTATTGCTTAAATCGCATTTTCTCGGCGAGCTGAGCGCTTTTTCAGAATTGTGCCGCTCCCGTCACTCTGGTTAGGTTGGCATCGAAAAAAACGCTCTCGGGTGCTTTAGAGTGCCGAGTTTATCACTGCGCATGAAGAAATGACCACCTCCAACGTTTGGTTTATGTTTTATAAGCATTTTTAATTTTATTGCTTAAATCGCATTTTCTCGGCGAGCTGAGCACTTTTTCTGAATTGTGCCGCTCCCGTAACTCTGGTTAGGTTGGCATCAAATAAAACGCTCTCGGGTGCTTTAGAGTGCCGAGTTTATCACTGCGCATGAAGAAATGACCACCTCCAACGTTTGTTTATGTTTTATAAGCATTTTTAATTTTATTGCTTAAATCGCATTTTCTCGGCGAGCTGAGCACTTTTTCTGAATTGTGCCGCTCCCGTCACTCTGGTTAGGTTGGCATGGAAAAAAACGCTCTCGGGTGCTTTAGAGTGCCGAGTTTATCACTGCGCATGAAGAAATGACCACCTCCAACGTTTGGTTTATGTTTTATAAGCATTTTTAATTTTATTGCTTAAATCGCATTTTCTCGGCGAGCTGAGCACTTTTTCTGAATTGTGCCGCTCCCGTCACTCTGGTTAGGTTGGCATGGAAAAAAACGCTCTCGGGTGCTTTAGAGTGCCGAGTTTATTACTGCGTAATAAGAAATGACCATCTACAACGTTTGGTTTATGTTTTATAAGCATTTTAAATTTTATTGCTTAAATTGCATTTTCTCGGCGAGCTGAGCACTTTTTCTGAATTGTGCCGCTCCCGTCACTCTGGTTAGGTTGGCATCGAAAAAAACGCTCTCGGGTGCTTTAGAGTGCCGAGTTTATCACTGCGCATGAAGAAATGACCACCTCCAACGTTTGGTTTATGTTTTATAAGCATTTTTAATTTTATTGCTTAAATCGCATTTTCTCGGCGAGCTGAGCACTTTTTCTGAATTGTGCCGCTCCCGTCACTCTGGTTAGGTTGGCATCGAAAAAAACGCTCTCGGGTGCTTTAGAGTGCCGAGTTTATCACTGTGCATGAAGAAATGACCACCTCCAACGTTTGGTTTATGTTTTATAAGCATTTTTAATTTTATTGCTTAAATCGCATTTTCTCGGCGAGCTGAGCACTTTTTCTGAATTGTGCCGCTCCCGTCACTCTGGTTAGGTTGGCATGGAAAAAAACGCTCTCGGGTGCTTTAGAGTGCCGAGTTTATCACTGCACATGAAGAAATGACCACCTCCAACGTTTGGTTTATGTTTTATAAGCATTTTTAATTGTATTGCTTAAATCGCATTTTCTCGGCGAGCTGAGCACTTTTTCTGAATTGTGCCGCTCCCGTCACTCTGGTTAGGTTGGCATGGAAAAAAACGCTCTCGGGTGCTTTAGAGTGCCGAGTTTATTACTGCGTAATAAGAAATGACCATCTACAACGTTTGGTTTATGTTTTATAAGCATTTTTAATTTTATTGCTTAAATCGCATTTTCTCGGCGAGCTGAGCACTTTTTCTGAATTGTGCCGCTCCCGTCACTCTGGTTAGGTTGGCATCGAAAAAAACGCACTCGGGTGCTTTAGAGTGCCGAGTTTATCACTGCGCATGAAGAAATGACCACCTCCAACGTTTGGTTTGTGTTTTATAAGCATTTTTAATTTTATTGCTTAAATCGCATTTTCTCGGCGAGCTGAGCACTTTTTCTGAATTGTGCCGCTCCCGTCACTCTGGTTAGGTTGGCATGGAAAAAAACGCTCTCGGGTGCTTTAGAGTGCCGAGTTTATCACCGCGCATGAAGAAATGACCACCTCCAACGTTTGGTTTATGTTTTATAAGCATTTTTAATTTTATTGCTTAAATCGCATTTTCTCGGCGAGCTGAGCGCTTTTTCTGAATTGTGCCGCTCCCGTCACTCTGGTTAGGTTGGCATCGAATAAAACGCTCTCGGGTCTGTTAGAGTGCCGAGTTTATCACTGCGCATGAAGAAATGACCACCTCCAACGTTTGGTTTATGTTTTATAAGCATTTTTAATTTTATTGCTTAAATCGCATTTTCTCGGCGAGCTGAGCACTTTTTCTGAATTGTGCCGCTCCCGTCACTCTGGTTAGGTTGGCATGGAAAAAAACGCTCTCGGGTGCTTTAGAGTGCCGAGTTTATTACTGCGTAATAAGAAATGACCATCTACAACGTTTGGTTTATGTTTTATAAGCATTTTTAATTTTATTGCTTAAATCGCATTTTCTCGGCGAGCTGAGCACTTTTTCTGAATTGTGCCGCTCCCGTCACTCTGGTTAGGTTGGCATGGAAAAAAACGCTCTCGGGTGCTTTAGAGTGCCCGAGTTTATCACTGCGCATGAAGAAATGACCACCTCCAACGTTTGGTTTATGTTTTATAAGCATTTTTAATTTTATTGCTTAAATCGCATTTTCTCGGCGAGCTGAGCACTTTTTCTGAATTGTGCCGCTCCCGTCACTCTGGTTAGGTTGGCATCGAAAAAAACGCTCTCGGGTGCTTTAGAGTGCCGAGTTTATTACTGCGTAATAAGAAATGACCATTTACAACGTTTGGTTTATGTTTTATAAGCATTTTTAATTTTATTGCTTAAATCGCATTTTCTCGGCGAGCTGAGCACTTTTTCTGAATTGTGCCGCTCCCGTCACTCTGGTTAGGTTGGCATCGAAAAAAACGCTCTCGGGTGCTTTAGAGTGCCGAGTTTATCACTGTGCATGAAGAAATGACCACCTCCAACGTTTGGTTTATGTTTTATAAGCATTTTTAATTTTATTGCTTAAATCGCATTTTCTCGGCGAGCTGAGCGCTTTTTCTGAATTGTGCCGCTCCCGTCACTCTGGTTAGGTTGGCATCGAAAAAAACGCTCTCGGGTGCTTTAGAGTGCCGAGTTTATTACTGCGTAATAAGAAATGACCATCTACAACGTTTGGTTTATGTTTTATAAGCATTTTTAATTTTATTGCTTAAATCGCATTTTCTCGGCGAGCTGAGCACTTTTTCTGAATTGTGCCGCTCCCGTCACTCTGGTTAGGTTGGCATCGAAAAAAACGCTCTCGGGTGCTTTAGAGTGCCGAGTTTATCACTGTGCATGAAGAAATGACCACCTCCAACGTTTGGTTTATGTTTTATAAGCATTTTTAATTTTATTGCTTAAATCGCATTTTCTCGGCGAGCTGAGCGCTTTTTCTGAATTGTGCCGCTCCCGTCACTCTGGTTAGGTTGGCATCGAAAAAAACGCTCTTGGGTGCTTTAGAGTGCCGAGTTTATCACTGCGCATGAAGAAATGACCACCTCCAACGTTTGGTTTATGTTTTATAAGCATTTTTAATTTTATTGCTTAAATCGCATTTTCTCGGCGAGCTGAGCACTTTTTCTGAATTGTGCCGCTCCCGTCACTCTGGTTAGGTTGGCATCGAAAAAAACGCTCTCGGGTGCTTTAGAGTGCCGAGTTTATCACTGCGCATGAAGAAATGACCAACTCCAATGTTTGGTTTATGTTTTATAAGCATTTTTAATTTTATTGCTTAAATCGCATTTTCTCGGCGAGCTGAGCACTTTTTCTAAATTGTGCCGCTCCCGTCACTCTGGTTAGGTTGGCATCGAAAAAAACGCTCTCGGGTGCTTTAGAGTGCCGAGTTTATCACTGCGCATGAAGAAATGACCACCTCCAACGTTTGGTTTATGTTTTATAAGCATTTTTAATTTTATTGCTTAAATCGCATTTTCTCGGCGAGCTGAGCACTTTTTCTGAATTGTGCCGCTCCCGTCACTCTGGTTAGGTTGGCATCGAAAAAAACGCTCTCGGGTGCTTTAGAGTGCCGAATTTATCACTGCGCATGAAGAAATGACCACCTCCAACGTTTGGTTTATGTTTTATAAGCATTTTTAATTTTATTGCTTAAATCGCATTTTCTCGGCGAGCTGAGCGCTTTTTCTGAATTGTGCCGCTCCCGTCACTCTGGTTAGGTTGGCATCGAAAAAAACGCTCTCGGGTGCTTTAGAGTGCCGAGTTTATCACTGCGCATGAAGAAATGACCACCTCCAACGTTTGGTTTATGTTTTATAAGCATTTTTAATTTTATTGCTTAAATCGCATTTTCTCGGCGAGCCGAGCGCTTTTTCTGAATTGTGCCGCTCCCGTCACTCTGGTTAGGTTGGCATCGAAAAAAACGCTCTCGGGTGCTTTAGAGTGCCGAGTTTATCACTGCGCATGAAGAAATGACCACCTCCAACGTTTGGTTTATGTTTTATAAGCATTTTTAATTTTATTGCTTAAATCGCATTTTCTCGGCGAGCTGAGCACTTTTTCTGAATTGTGCCGCTCCCGTCACTCTGGTTAGGTTGGCATCGAAAAAAACGCTCTCGGGTGCTTTAGAGTGCCGAGTTTATCACTGCGCATGAAGAAATGACCACCTCCAACGTTTGGTTTATGTTTTATAAGCATTTTTAATTTTATTGCTTAAATCGCATTTTCTCGGCGAGCTGAGCACTTTTTCTGAATTGTGCCGCTCCCGTCACTCTGGTTAGGTTGGCATCGAAAAAAACGCTCTCGGGTGCTTTAGAGTGCCGAGTTTATCACCGCGCATGAAGAAATGACCACCTCCAACGTTTGGTTTATGTTTTATAAGCATTTTTAATTTTATTGCTTAAATCGCATTTTCTCGGCGAGCTGAGCGCTTTTTCAGAATTGTGCCGCTCCCGTCACTCTGGTTAGGTTGGCATCGAAAAAAACGCTCTCGGGTGCTTTAGAGTGCCGAGTTTATCACTGCGCATGAAGAAATGACCACCTCCAACGTTTGGTTTATGTTTTATAAGCATTTTTAATTTTATTGCTTAAATCGCATTTTCTCGCGAGCTGAGCACTTTTTCTGAATTGTGCCGCTCCCGTAACTCTGGTTAGGTTGGCATCAAATAAAACGCTCTCGGGTGCTTTAGAGTGCCGAGTTTATCACTGCGCATGAAGAAATGACCACCTCCAACGTTTGTTTATGTTTTATAAGCATTTTTAATTTTATTGCTTAAATCGCATTTTCTCGGCGAGCTGAGCACTTTTTCTGAATTGTGCCGCTCCCGTCACTCTGGTTAGGTTGGCATGGAAAAAAACGCTCTCGGGTGCTTTAGAGTGCCGAGTTTATCACTGCGCATGAAGAAATGACCACCTCCAACGTTTGGTTTATGTTTTATAAGCATTTTTAATTTTATTGCTTAAATCGCATTTTCTCGGCGAGCTGAGCACTTTTTCTGAATTGTGCCGCTCCCGTCACTCTGGTTAGGTTGGCATGGAAAAAAACGCTCTCGGGTGCTTTAGAGTGCCGAGTTTATTACTGCGTAATAAGAAATGACCATCTACAACGTTTGGTTTATGTTTTATAAGCATTTTAAATTTTATTGCTTAAATTGCATTTTCTCGGCGAGCTGAGCACTTTTTCTGAATTGTGCCGCTCCCGTCACTCTGGTTAGGTTGGCATCGAAAAAAACGCTCTCGGGTGCTTTAGAGTGCCGAGTTTATCACTGCGCATGAAGAAATGACCACCTCCAACGTTTGGTTTATGTTTTATAAGCATTTTTAATTTTATTGCTTAAATCGCATTTTCTCGGCGAGCTGAGCACTTTTTCTGAATTGTGCCGCTCCCGTCACTCTGGTTAGGTTGGTACCGAAAAAAACGCTCTCGGGTGCTTTAGAGTGCCGAGTTTATCACTGTGCATGAAGAAATGACCACCTCCAACGTTTGGTTTATGTTTTATAAGCATTTTTAATTTTATTGCTAAATCGCATTTTCTCGGCGAGCTGAGCGCTTTTTCTGAATTGTGCCGCTCCCGTCACTCTGGTTAGGTTGGCATCGAAAAAAACGCTCTCGGGTGCTTTAGAGTGCCGAGTTTATCACTGTGCATGAAGAAATGACCACCTCCAACGTTTGGTTTATGTTTTATAAGCATTTTTAATTTTATTGCTTAAATCGCATTTTCTCGGCGAGCTGAGCACTTTTTCTGAATTGTGCCGCTCCCGTCACTCTGGTTAGGTTGGCATGGAAAAAAAACGCTCTCGGGTGCTTTAGAGTGCCGAGTTTATCACTGCACATGAAGAAATGACCACCTCCAACGTTTGGTTTATGTTTTATAAGCATTTTTAATTGTATTGCTTAAATCGCATTTTCTCGGCGAGCTGAGCACTTTTTCTGAATTGTGCCGCTCCCGTCACTCTGGTTAGGTTGGCATGGAAAAAAACGCTCTCGGGTGCTTTAGAGTGCCGAGTTTATTACTGCGTAATAAGAAATGACCATCTACAACGTTTGGTTTATGTTTTATAAGCATTTTTAATTTTATTGCTTAAATCGCATTTTCTCGGCGAGCTGAGCACTTTTTCTGAATTGTGCCGCTCCCGTCACTCTGGTTAGGTTGGCATCGAAAAAAACGCTCTCGGGTGCTTTAGAGTGCCGAGTTTATCACTGCGCATGAAGAAATGACCACCTCCAACGTTTGGTTTATGTTTTATAAGCATTTTTAATTTTATTGCTTAAATCGCATTTTCTCGGCGAGCTGAGCACTTTTTCTGAATTGTGCCGCTCCCGTCACTCTGGTTAGGTTGGCATGGAAAAAAACGCTCTCGGGTGCTTTAGAGTGCCGAGTTTATCACTGCGCATGAAGAAATGGCCACCTCCAACGTTTGGTTTATGTTTTATAAGCATTTTTAATTTTATTGCTTAAATCGCATTTTCTCGGCGAGCTGAGCACTTTTTCTGAATTGTGCCGCTCCCGTCACTCTGGTTAGGTTGGCATCGAAAAAAACGCTCTCGGGTGCTTTAGAGTGCCGAGTTTATCACTGCGCATGAAGAAATGACCACCTCCAACGTTTGGTTTATGTTTTATAAGCATTTTTAATTTTATTGCTTAAATCGCATTTTCTCGGCGAGCTGAGCACTTTTTCTGAATTGTGCCGCTCCCGTCACTCTGGTTAGGTTGGCATGGAAAAAAACGCTCTCGGGTGCTTTAGAGTGCCGAGTTTATTACTGCGTAATAAGAAATGACCATCTACAACGTTTGGTTTATGTTTTATAAGCATTTTTAATTTTATTGCTTAAATCGCATTTTCTCGGCGAGCTGAGCACTTTTTCTGAATTGTGCCGCTCCCGTCACTCTGTTTAGGTTGGCATGGAAAAAAAACGCTCTCGGGTGCTTTAGAGTGCCGAGTTTATCACTGCGCATGAAGAAAAGACCACCTCCAACGTTTGGTTTATGTTTTATAAGCATTTTTAATTTTATTGCTTAAATCGCATTTTCTCGGCGAGCTGAGCACTTTTCTGAATTGTGCCGCTCCTGTCACTCTGGTTAGGTTGGCATGGAAAAAAACGCTCTCGGGTGCTTTAGAGTGCCGAGTTTATCACTGCGCATGAAGAAATGACCACCTCCAACGTTTGGTTTATGTTTTATAAGCATTTTTAATTTTATTGCTTAAATCGCATTTTCTCGGCGAGCTGAGCACTTTTTCTGAATTGTGCCGCTCCCGTCACTCTGGTTAGGTTGGCATGGAAAAAAACGCTCTCGGGTGCTTTAGAGTGCCGAGTTTATCACTGCGCATGAAGAAATGACCACCTCCAACGTTTGGTTTATGTTTTATAAGCATTTTTAATTTTATTGCTTAAATCGCATTTTCTCGGCGAGCTGAGCACTTTTTCTGAATTGTGCCGCTCCCGTCACTCTGGTTAGGTTGGCATGGAAAAAAACGCTCTCGGGTGCTTTAGAGTGCCGAGTTTATTACTGCGTAATAAGAAATGACCATCTACAACGTTTGGTTTATGTTTTATAAGCATTTTTAATTTTATTGCTTAAATCGCATTTTCTCGGCGAGCTGAGCACTTTTTCTGAATTGTGCCGCTCCCGTCACTCTGTTTAGGTTGGCATGGAAAAAAACACTCTCGGGTGCTTTAGAGTGCCGAGTTTATCACTGCGCATGAAGAAAAGACCACCTCCAACGTTTGGTTTATGTTTTATAAGCATTTTTAATTTTATTGCTTAAATCGCATTTTCTCGGCGAGCTGAGCACTTTTTCTGAATTGTGCCGCTCCTGTCACTCTGGTTAGGTTGGCATGGAAAAAAACGCTCTCGGGTGCTTTAGAGTGCCGAGTTTATCACTGTGCATGAAGAAATGACCACCTCCAACGTTTGGTTTATGTTTTATAAGCATTTTTAATTTTATTGCTTAAATCGCATTTTCTCGGCGAGCTGAGCACTTTTTCTGAATTGTGCCGCTCCCGTCACTCTGGTTAGGTTGGCATGGAAAAAAACGCTCTCGGGTGCTTTAGAGTGCCGAGTTTATTACTGCGTAATAAGAAATGACCATCTACAACGTTTGGTTTATGTTTTATAAGCATTTTTAATTTTATTGCTTAAATCGCATTTTCTCGGCGAGCTGAGCACTTTTTCTGAATTGTGCCGCTCCCGTCACTCTGTTTAGGTTGGCATGGAAAAAAACGCTCTCGGGTGCTTTAGAGTGCCGAGTTTATCACTGCACATGAAGAAAAGACCACCTCCAACGTTTGGTTTATGTTTTATAAGCATTTTTAATTTTATTGCTTAAATCGCATTTTCTCGGCGAGCTGAGCGCTTTTTCTGAATTGTGCCGCTCCCGTCACTCTGGTTAGGTTGGCATCGAAAAAAACGCTCTCGGGTGCTTTAGAGTGCCGAGTTTATTACTGCGTAATAAGAAATGACCATTTACAACGTTTGGTTTATGTTTTATAAGCATTTTTAATTTTATTGCTTAAATCGCATTTTCTCGGCGAGCTGAGCACTTTTTCTGAATTGTGCCGCTCCCGTCACTCTGGTTAGGTTGGCATCGAAAAAAACGCTCTCGGGTGCTTTAGAGTGCCGAGTTTATCACTGTGCATGAAGAAATGACCACCTCCAACGTTTGGTTTATGTTTTATAAGCATTTTTAATTTTATTGCTTAAATCGCATTTTCTCGGCGAGCTGAGCGCTTTTTCTGAATTGTGCCGCTCCCGTCACTCTGGTTAGGTTGGCATCGAAAAAAACGCTCTCGGGTGCTTTAGAGTGCCGAGTTTATTACTGCGTAATAAGAAATGACCATCTACAACGTTTGGTTTATGTTTTATAAGCATTTTTAATTTTATTGCTTAAATCGCATTTTCTCGGCGAGCTGAGCACTTTTTCTGAATTGTGCCGCTCCCGTCACTCTGGTTAGGTTGGCATCGAAAAAAACGCTCTCGGGTGCTTTAGAGTGCCGAGTTTATCACTGTGCATGAAGAAATGACCACCTCCAACGTTTGGTTTATGTTTTATAAGCATTTTTAATTTTATTGCTTAAATCGCATTTTCTCGGCGAGCTGAGCGCTTTTTCTGAATTGTGCCGCTCCCGTCACTCTGGTTAGGTTGGCATCGAAAAAAACGCTCTTGGGTGCTTTAGAGTGCCGAGTTTATCACTGCGCATGAAGAAATGACCACCTCCAACGTTTGGTTTATGTTTTATAAGCATTTTTAATTTTATTGCTTAAATCGCATTTTCTCGGCGAGCTGAGCACTTTTTCTGAATTGTGCCGCTCCCGTCACTCTGGTTAGGTTGGCATCGAAAAAAACGCTCTCGGGTGCTTTAGAGTGCCGAGTTTATCACTGCGCATGAAGAAATGACCAACTCCAACGTTTGGTTTATGTTTTATAAGCATTTTTAATTTTATTGCTTAAATCGCATTTTCTCGGCGAGCTGAGCACTTTTTCTGAATTGTGCCGCTCCCGTCACTCTGGTTAGGTTGGCATCGAAAAAAACGCTCTCGGGTGCTTTAGAGTGCCGAGTTTATCACTGCGCATGAAGAAATGACCACCTCCAACGTTTGGTTTATGTTTTATAAGCATTTTTAATTTTATTGCTTAAATCGCATTTTCTCGGCGAGCTGAGCACTTTTTCTGAATTGTGCCGCTCCCGTCACTCTGGTTAGGTTGGCATCGAATAAAACGCTCTCGGGTGCTTTAGAGTGCCGAGTTTATCACTGCGCATGAAGAAATGACCACCTCCAACGTTTGGTTTATGTTTTATAAGCATTTTTAATTTTATTGCTTAAATCGCATTTTCTCGGCGAGCTGAGCACTTTTTCTGAATTGTGCCGCTCCCGTCACTCTGGTTAGGTTGGCATGGAAAAAAACGCTCTCGGGTGCTTTAGAGTGCCGAGTTTATCACTGCGCATGAAGAAATGACCACCTCCAACGTTTGGTTTATGTTTTATAAGCATTTTTAATTTTATTGCTTAAATCGCATTTTCTCGGCGAGCTGAGCACTTTTTCTGAATTGTGCCGCTCCCGTCACTCTGGTTAGGTTGGCATGGAAAAAAACGCTCTCGGGTGCTTTAGAGTGCCGAGTTTATTACTGCGTAATAAGAAATGACCATCTACAACGTTTGGTTTATGTTTTATAAGCATTTTAAATTTTATTGCTTAAATTGCATTTTCTCGGCGAGCTGAGCACTTTTTCTGAATTGTGCCGCTCCCGTCACTCTGGTTAGGTTGGCATCGAAAAAAACGCTCTCGGGTGCTTTAGAGTGCCGAGTTTATCACTGCGCATGAAGAAATGACCACCTCCAACGTTTGGTTTATGTTTTATAAGCATTTTTAATTTTATTGCTTAAATCGCATTTTCTCGGCGAGCTGAGCACTTTTTCTGAATTGTGCCGCTCCCGTCACTCTGGTTAGGTTGGCATCGAAAAAAACGCTCTCGGGTGCTTTAGAGTGCCGAGTTTATCACTGCGCATGAAGAAATGACCACTTCCAACGTTTGGTTTATGTTTTATAAGCATTTTTAATTTTATTGCTTAAATCGCATTTTCTCGGCGAGCTGAGCGCTTTTTCTGAATTGTGCCGCTCCCGTCACTCTGGTTAGGTTGGCATCGAAAAAAACGCTCTCGGGTGCTTTAGAGTGCCGAGTTTATCACTGCGCATGAAGAAATGACCACCTCCAACGTTTGGTTTATGTTTTATAAGCATTTTTAATTTTATTGCTTAAATCGCATTTTCTCGGCGAGCTGAGCGCTTTTTCTGAATTGTGCCGCTCCCGTCACTCTGGTTAGGTTGGCATCGAAAAAAACGCTCTCGGGTGCTTTAGAGTGCCGAGTTTATCACTGCGCATGAAGAAATGACCACCTCCAACGTTTGGTTTATGTTTTATAAGCATTTTTAATTTTATTGCTTAAATCGCATTTTCTCGGCGAGCTGAGCACTTTTTCTGAATTGTGCCGCTCCCGTCACTCTGGTTAGGTTGGCATCGAATAAAACGCTCTCGGGTGCTTTAGAGTCCCGAGTTTATCACTGCGCATGAAGAAATGACCACCTCCAACGTTTGGTTTATGTTTTATAAGCATTTTTAATTTTATTGCTTAAATCGCATTTTCTCGGCGAGCTGAGCACTTTTTCTGAATTGTGCCGCTCCCGTCACTCTGGTTAGGTTGGCATCGAAAAAAACGCTCTCGGGTGCTTTAGAGTGCCGAGTTTATCACTGCGCATGAAGAAATGACCACCTCCAACGTTTGGTTTATGTTTTATAAGCATTTTTAATTTTATTGCTTAAATCGCATTTTCTCGGCGAGCTGAGCACTTTTTCTGAATTGTGCCGCTCCCGTCACTCTGGTTAGGTTGGCATCGAAAAAAAACGCTCTCGGGTGCTTTAGAGTGCCGAGTTTCTCACTGCGCATGAAGAAATGACCACCTCCAACGTTTGGTTTATGTTTTATAAGCATTTTTAATTTTATTGCTTAAATCGCATTTTCTCGGCGAGCTGAGCACTTTTTCTGAATTGTGCCGCTCCCGTCACTCTGGTTAGGTTGGCATGGAAAAAAACGCTCTCGGGTGCTTTAGAGTGCCGAGTTTATTACTGCGTAATAAGAAATGACCATCTACAACGTTTGGTTTATGTTTTATAAGCATTTTTAATTTTATTGCTTAAATCGCATTTTCTCGGCGAGCTGAGCACTTTTTCTGAATTGTGCCGCTCCCGTCACTCTGTTTAGGTTGGCATGGAAAAAAACGCTCTCGGGTGCTTTAGAGTGCCGAGTTTATCACTGCACATGAAGAAAAGACCACCTCCAACGTTTGGTTTATGTTTTATAAGCATTTTTAATTTTATTGCTTAAATCGCATTTTCTCGGCGAGCTGAGCGCTTTTTCTGAATTGTGCCGCTCCCGTCACTCTGGTTAGGTTGGCATCGAAAAAAACGCTCTCGGGTGCTTTAGAGTGCCGAGTTTATTACTGCGTAATAAGAAATGACCATTTACAACGTTTGGTTTATGTTTTATAAGCATTTTTAATTTTATTGCTTAAATCGCATTTTCTCGGCGAGCTGAGCACTTTTTCTGAATTGTGCCGCTCCCGTCACTCTGGTTAGGTTGGCATCGAAAAAAACGCTCTCGGGTGCTTTAGAGTGCCGAGTTTATCACTGTGCATGAAGAAATGACCACCTCCAACGTTTGGTTTATGTTTTATAAGCATTTTTAATTTTATTGCTTAAATCGCATTTTCTCGGCGAGCTGAGCACTTTTTCTGAATTGTGCCGCTCCCGTCACTCTGGTTAGGTTGGCATCGAAAAAAACGCTCTCGGGTGCTTTAGAGTGCCGAGTTTATCACTGTGCATGAAGAAATGACCACCTCCAACGTTTGGTTTATGTTTTATAAGCATTTTTAATTTTATTGCTTAAATCGCATTTTCTCGGCGAGCTGAGCGCTTTTTCTGAATTGTGCCGCTCCCGTCACTCTGGTTAGGTTGGCATCGAAAAAAACGCTCTTGGGTGCTTTAGAGTGCCGAGTTTATCACTGCGCATGAAGAAATGACCACCTCCAACGTTTTGTTTATGTTTTATAAGCATTTTTAATTTTATTGCTTAAATCGCATTTTCTCGGCGAGCTGAGCACTTTTTCTGAATTGTGCCGCTCCCGTCACTCTGGTTAGGTTGGCATCCAAAAAAACGCTCTCGGGTGCTTTAGAGTGCCGAGTTTATCACTGCGCATGAAGAAATGACCACCTCCAACGTTTGGTTTAGGTTTTATAAGCATTTTTAATTTTATTGCTTAAATCGCATTTTCTCGGCGAGCTGAGCACTTTTTCTGAATTGTGCCGCTCCCGTCACTCTGGTTAGGTTGGCATCGAAAAAAACGCTCTCGGGTGCTTTAGAGTGCCGAGTTTATCACTGTGCATGAAGAAATGACCACCTCCAACGTTTGGTTTATGTTTTATAAGCATTTTTAATTTTATTGCTTAAATCGCATTTTCTCGGCGAGCTGAGCACTTTTTCTGAATTGTGCCGCTCCCGTCACTCTGGTTAGGTTGGCATGGAAAAAAACGCTCTCGGGTGCTTTAGAGTGCCGAGTTTATCACTGCGCATGAAGAAATGACCACCTCCAACGTTTGGTTTATGTTTTATAAGCATTTTTAATTTTATTGCTTAAATCGCATTTTCTCGGCGAGCTGAGCACTTTTTCTGAATTGTGCCGCTCCCGTCACTCTGGTTAGGTTGGCATGGAAAAAAACGCTCTCGGGTGCTTTAGAGTGCCGAGTTTATCACTGTGCATGAAGAAATGACCACCTCCAACGTTTGGTTTATGTTTTATAAGCATTTTTAATTTTATTGCTTAAATCGCATTTTCTCGGCGAGCTGAGCACTTTTTCTGAATTGTGCCGCTCCCGTCACTCTGGTTAGGTTGGCATCGAAAAAAACGCTCTCGGGTGCTTTAGAGTGCCGAGTTTATCACTGCGCATGAAGAAATGACCACCTCCAACGTTTGGTTTATGTTTTATAAGCATTTTTAATTTTATTGCTTAAATCGCATTTTCTCGGCGAGCTGAGCACTTTTTCTGAATTGTGCCGCTCCCGTCACTCTGGTTAGGTTGGCATGGAAAAAAACGCTCTCGGGTGCTTTAGAGTGCCGAGTTTATTACTGCGTAATAAGAAATGACCATCTACAACGTTTGGTTTATGTTTTATAAGCATTTTTAATTTTATTGCTTAAATCGCATTTTCTCGGCGAGCTGAGCACTTTTTCTGAATTGTGCCGCTCCCGTCACTCTGTTTAGGTTGGCATGGAAAAAAACGCTCTCGGGTGCTTTAGAGTGCCGAGTTTATCACTGCGCATGAAGAAAAGACCACCTCCAACGTTTGGTTTATGTTTTATAAGCATTTTTAATTTTATTGCTTAAATCGCATTTTCTCGGCGAGCTGAGCGCTTTTTCTGTATTGTGCCGCTCCCGTCACTCTGGTTAGGTTGGCATCGAAAAAACGCTCTCGGGTGCTTTAGAGTGCCGAGTTTATTACTGCGTAATAAGAAATGACCATTTACAACGTTTGGTTTATGTTTTATAAGCATTTTTAATTTTATTGCTTAAATCGCATTTTCTCGGCGAGCTGAGCACTTTTTCTGAATTGTGCCGCTCCCGTCACTCTGGTTAGGTTGGCATGGAAAAAAACGCTCTCGGGTGCTTTAGAGTGCCGAGTTTATCACTGCGCATGAAGAAATGACCACCTCCAACGTTTGGTTTATGTTTTATAATCATTTTTAATTTTATTGCTTAAATCGCATTTTCTCGGCGAGCTGAGCACTTTTTCTGAATTGTGCCGCTCCCGTCACTCTGGTTAGGTTGGCATGGAAAAAAACGCTCTCGGGTGCTTTAGAGTGCCGAGTTTATTACTGCGTAATAAGAAATGACCATCTACAACGTTTGGTTTATGTTTTATAAGCATTTTTAATTTTATTGCTTAAATCGCATTTTCTCGGCGAGCTGAGCACTTTTTCTGAATTGTGCCGCTCCCGTCACTCTGGTTAGGTTGGCATCGAAAAAAACGCTCTCGGGTGCTTTAGAGTGCCGAGTTTATCACTGCGCATGAAGAAATGACCACCTCCAACGTTTGGTTTATGTTTTATAAGCATTTTTAATTTTATTGCTTAAATCGCATTTTCTCGGCGAGCTGAGCACTTTTTCTGAATTGTGCCGCTCCCGTCACTCTGGTTAGGTTGGCATGGAAAAAAACGCTCTCGGGTGCTTTAGAGTGCCGAGTTTATTACTGCGTAATAAGAAATGACCATCTACAACGTTTGGTTTATGTTTTATAAGCATTTTTAATTTTATTGCTTAAATCGCATTTTCTCGGCGAGCTGAGCACTTTTTCTGAATTGTGCCGCTCCCGTCACTCTGTTTAGGTTGGCATGGAAAAAAACGCTCTCGGGTGCTTTAGAGTGCCGAGTTTATCACTGCACATGAAGAAAAGACCACCTCCAACGTTTGGTTTATGTTTTATAAGCATTTTTAATTTTATTGCTTAAATCGCATTTTCTCGGCGAGCTGAGCGCTTTTTCTGAATTGTGCCGCTCCCGTCACTCTGGTTAGGTTGGCATCGAAAAAAACGCTCTCGGGTGCTTTAGAGTGCCGAGTTTATTACTGCGTAATAAGAAATGACCATTTACAACGTTTGGTTTATGTTTTATAAGCATTTTTAATTTTATTGCTTAAATCGCATTTTCTCGGCGAGCTGAGCACTTTTTCTGAATTGTGCCGCTCCCGTCACTCTGGTTAGGTTGGCATCGAAAAAAACGCTCTCGGGTGCTTTAGAGTGCCGAGTTTATCACTGCGCATGAAGAAATGACCACCTCCAACGTTTGGTTTATGTTTTATAAGCATTTTTAATTTTATTGCTTAAATCGCATTTTCTCGGCGAGCTGAGCACTTTTTCTGAATTGTGCCGCTCCCGTCACTCTGGTTAGGTTGGCATCGAAAAAAACGCTCTCGGGTGCTTTAGAGTGCCGAGTTTATCACTGCGCATGAAGAAATGACCACCTCCAACGTTTGGTTTATGTTTTATAAGCATTTTTAATTTTATTGCTTAAATCGCATTTTCTCGGCGAGCTGAGCACTTTTTCTGAATTGTGCCGCTCCCGTCACTCTGGTTAGGTTGGCATCGAAAAAAACGCTCTCGGGTGCTTTAGAGTGCCGAGTTTATCACTGCGCATGAAGAAATGACCACCTCCAACGTTTGGTTTATGTTTTATAAGCATTTTTAATTTTATTGCTTAAATCGCATTTTCTCGGCGAGCTGAGCACTTTTTCTGAATTGTGCCGCTCCCGTCACTCTGGTTAGGTTGGCATGGAAAAAAACGCTCTCGGGTGCTTTAGAGTGCCGAGTTTATTACTGCGTAATAAGAAATGACCATCTACAACGTTTGGTTTATGTTTTATAAGCATTTTTAATTTTATTGCTTAAATCGCATTTTCTCGGCGAGCTGAGCACTTTTTCTGAATTGTGCCGCTCCCGTCACTCTGTTTAGGTTGGCATGGAAAAAAACGCTCTCGGGTGCTTTAGAGTGCCGAGTTTATCACTGCACATGAAGAAAAGACCACCTCCAACGTTTGGTTTATGTTTTATAAGCATTTTTAATTTTATTGCTTAAATCGCATTTTCTCGGCGAGCTGAGCGCTTTTTCTGAATTGTGCCGCTCCCGTCACTCTGGTTAGGTTGGCATCGAAAAAAACGCTCTCGGGTGCTTTAGAGTGCCGAGTTTATTACTGCGTAATAAGAAATGACCATTTACAACGTTTGGTTTATGTTTTATAAGCATTTTTAATTTTATTGCTTAAATCGCATTTTCTCGGCGAGCTGAGCACTTTTTCTGAATTGTGCCGCTCCCGTCACTCTGGTTAGGTTGGCATCGAAAAAAACGCTCTCGGGTGCTTTAGAGTGCCGAGTTTATCACTGTGCATGAAGAAATGACCACCTCCAACGTTTGGTTTATGTTTTATAAGCATTTTTAATTTTATTGCTTAAATCGCATTTTCTCGGCGAGCTGAGCGCTTTTTCTGAATTGTGCCGCTCCCGTCACTCTGGTTAGGTTGGCATCGAAAAAAACGCTCTCGGGTGCTTTAGAGTGCCGAGTTTATTACTGCGTAATAAGAAATGACCATCTACAACGTTTGGTTTATGTTTTATAAGCATTTTTAATTTTATTGCTTAAATCGCATTTTCTCGGCGAGCTGAGCACTTTTTCTGAATTGTGCCGCTCCCGTCACTCTGGTTAGGTTGGCATCGAAAAAAACGCTCTCGGGTGCTTTAGAGTGCCGAGTTTATCACTGTGCATGAAGAAATGACCACCTCCAACGTTTGGTTTATGTTTTATAAGCATTTTTAATTTTATTGCTTAAATCGCATTTTCTCGGCGAGCTGAGCGCTTTTTCTGAATTGTGCCGCTCCCGTCACTCTGGTTAGGTTGGCATCGAAAAAAACGCTCTTGGGTGCTTTAGAGTGCCGAGTTTATCACTGCGCATGAAGAAATGACCACCTCCAACGTTTGGTTTATGTTTTATAAGCGTTTTTAATTTTATTGCTTAAATCGCATTTTCTCGGCGAGCTGAGCACTTTTTCTGAATTGTGCCGCTCCCGTCACTCTGGTTAGGTTGGCATCGAAAAAAACGCTCTCGGGTGCTTTAGAGTGCCGAGTTTATCACTGCGCATGAAGAAATGACCAACTCCAACGTTTGGTTTATGTTTTATAAGCATTTTTAATTTTATTGCTTAAATCGCATTTTCTCGGCGAGCTGAGCACTTTTTCTGAATTGTGCCGCTCCCGTCACTCTGGTTAGGTTGGCATCGAAAAAAACGCTCTCGGGTGCTTTAGAGTGCCGAGTTTATCACTGCGCATGAAGAAATGACCACCTCCAACGTTTGGTTTATGTTTTATAAGCATTTTTAATTTTATTGCTTAAATCGCATTTTCTCGGCGAGCTGAGCACTTTTTCTGAATTGTGCCGCTCCCGTCACTCTGGTTAGGTTGGCATGGAAAAAAACGCTCTCGGGTGCTTTAGAGTGCCGAGTTTATCACTGCGCATGAAGAAATGACCACCTCCAACGTTTGGTTTATGTTTTATAAGCATTTTTAATTTTATTGCTTAAATCGCATTTTCTCGGCGAGCTGAGCACTTTTTCTGAATTGTGCCGCTCCCGTCACTCTGGTTAGGTTGGCATGGAAAAAACCGCTCTCGGGTGCTTTAGAGTGCCGAGTTTATTACTGCGTAATAAGAAATGACCATCTACAACGTTTGGTTTATGTTTTATAAGCATTTTAAATTTTATTGCTTAAATTGCATTTTCTCGGCGAGCTGAGCACTTTTTCTGAATTGTGCCGCTCCCGTCACTCTGGTTAGGTTGGCATCGAAAAAAACGCTCTCGGGTGCTTTAGAGTGCCGAGTTTATCACTGCGCATGAAGAAATGACCACCTCCAACGTTTGGTTTATGTTTTATAAGCATTTTTAATTTTATTGCTTAAATCGCATTTTCTCGGCGAGCTGAGCACTTTTTCTGAATTGTGCCGCTCCCGTCACTCTGGTTAGGTTGGCATCGAAAAAAACGCTCTCGGGTGCTTTAGAGTGCCGAGTTTATCACTGCGCATGAAGAAATGACCACCTCCAACGTTTGGTTTATGTTTTATAAGCATTTTTAATTTTATTGCTTAAATCGCATTTTCTCGGCGAGCTGAGCGCTTTTTCTGAATTGTGCCGCTCCCGTCACTCTGGTTAGGTTGGCATCGAAAAAAACGCTCTCGGGTGCTTTAGAGTGCCGAGTTTATCACTGCGCATGAAGAAATGACCACCTCCAACGTTTGGTTTATGTTTTATAAGCATTTTTAATTTTATTGCTTAAATCGCATTTTCTCGGCGAGCTGAGCGCTTTTTCTGAATTGTGCCGCTCCCGTCACTCTGGTTAGGTTGGCATCGAAAAAAACGCTCTCGGGTGCTTTAGAGTGCCGAGTTTATCACTGCGCATGAAGAAATGACCACCTCCAACGTTTGGTTTATGTTTTATAAGCATTTTTAATTTTATTGCTTAAATCGCATTTTCTCGGCGAGCTGAGCACTTTTTCTGAATTGTGCCGCTCCCGTCACTCTGGTTAGGTTGGCATCGAATAAAACGCTCTCGGGTGCTTTAGAGTCCCGAGTTTATCACTGCGCATGAAGAAATGACCACCTCCAACGTTTGGTTTATGTTTTATAAGCATTTTTAATTTTATTGCTTAAATCGCATTTTCTCGGCGAGCTGAGCACTTTTTCTGAATTGTGCCGCTCCCGTCACTCTGGTTAGGTTGGCATCGAAAAAAACGCTCTCGGGTGCTTTAGAGTGCCGAGTTTATCACTGCGCATGAAGAAATGACCACCTCCAACGTTTGGTTTATGTTTTATAAGCATTTTTAATTTTATTGCTTAAATCGCATTTTCTCGGCGAGCTGAGCACTTTTTCTGAATTGTGCAGCTCCCGTCACTCTGGTTAGGTTGGCATCGAAAAAAACGCTCTCGGGTGCTTTAGAGTGCCGAGTTTATCACTGTGCATGAAGAAATGACCACCTCCAACGTTTGGTTTATGTTTTATAAGCATTTTTAATTTTATTGCTTAAATCGCATTTTCTCGGCGAGCTGAGCGCTTTTTCTGAATTGTGCCGCTCCCGTCACTCTGGTTAGGTTGGCATGGAAAAAAACGCTCTCGGGTGCTTTAGAGTGCCGAGTTTATCACTGCGCATGAAGAAATGACCACCTCCAACGTTTGGTTTATGTTTTATAAGCATTTTTAATTTTATTGCTTAAATCGCATTTTCTCGGCGAGCTGAGCGCTTTTTCTGAATTGTGCCGCTCCCGTCACTCTGGTTAGGTTGGCATCGAAAAAAACGCTCTCGGGTGCTTTAGAGTGCCGAGTTTATCACTGCGCATGAAGAAATGACCACCTCCAACGTTTGGTTTATGTTTTATAAGCATTTTTAATTTTATTGCTTAAATCGCATTTACTCGGCGAGCTGAGCACTTTTTCTGAATTGTGCCGCTCCCGTCACTCTGGTTAGGTTGGCATCGAAAAAAACGCTCTCGGGTGCTTTAGAGTGCCGAGTTTATCACTGCGCATGAAGAAATGACCACCTCCAACGTTTGGTTTATGTTTTATAAGCATTTTTAATTTTATTGCTTAAATCGCATTTTCTCGGCGAGCTGAGCACTTTTTCTGAATTGTGCCGCTCCCGTCACTCTGGTTAGGTTGGCATGGAAAAAAACGCTCTCGGGTGCTTTAGAGTGCCGAGTTTATCACCGCGCATGAAGAAATGACCACCTCCAACGTTTGGTTTATGTTTTATAAGCATTTTTAATTTTATTGCTTAAATCGCATTTTCTCGGCGAGCTGAGCGCTTTTTCTGAATTGTGCCGCTCCCGTCACTCTGGTTAGGTTGGCATCGAATAAAACGCTCTCGGGTGCTTTAGAGTGCCGAGTTTATCACTGCGCATGAAGAAATGACCACCTCCAACGTTTGGTTTATGTTTTATAAGCATTTTTAATTTTATTGCTTAAATCGCATTTTCTCGGCGAGCTGAGCACTTTTTCTGAATTGTGCCGCTCCCGTCACTCTGGTTAGGTTGGCATGGAAAAAAACGCTCTCGGGTGCTTTAGAGTGCCGAGTTTATTAGTGCGTAATAAGAAATGACCATCTACAACGTTTGGTTTATGTTTTATAAGCATTTTTAATTTTATTGCTTAAATCGCATTTTCTCGGCGAGCTGAGCACTTTTTCTGAATTGTGCCGCTCCCGTCACTCTGGTTAGGTTGGCATGGAAAAAAACGCTCTCGGGTGCTTTAGAGTGCCGAGTTTATCACTGCGCATGAAGAAATGACCACCTCCAACGTTTGGTTTATGTTTTATAAGCATTTTTAATTTTATTGCTTAAATCGCATTTTCTCGGCGAGCTGAGCACTTTTTCTGAATTGTGCCGCTCCCGTCACTCTGGTTAGGTTGGCATGGAAAAAAACGCTCTCGGGTGCTTTAGAGTGCCGAGTTTATCACTGCGCATGAAGAAATGACCACCTCCAACGTTTGGTTTATGTTTTATAAGCATTTTTAATTTTATTGCTTAAATCGCATTTTCTCGGCGAGCTGAGCACTTTTTCTGAATTGTGCCGCTCCCGTCACTCTGGTTAGGTTGGCATGGAAAAAAACGCTCTCGGGTGCTTTAGAGTGCCGAGTTTATTACTGCGTAATAAGAAATGACCATCTACAACGTTTGGTTTATGTTTTATAAGCATTTTTAATTTTATTGCTTAAATCGCATTTTCTCGGCGAGCTGAGCACTTTTTCTGAATTGTGCCGCTCCCGTCACTCTGGTTAGGTTGGCATCGAAAAAAACGCTCTCGGGTGCTTTAGAGTGCCGAGTTTATCACTGCGCATGAAGAAATGACCACCTCCAACGTTTGGTTTATGTTTTATAAGCATTTTTAATTTTATTGCTTAAATCGCATTTTCTCGGCGAGCTGAGCACTTTTTCTGAATTGTGCCGCTCCCGTCACTCTGGTTAGGTTGGCATGGAAAAAAACGCTCTCGGGTGCTTTAGAGTGCCGAGTTTATTACTGCGTAATAAGAAATGACCATCTACAACGTTTGGTTTATGTTTTATAAGCATTTTTAATTTTATTGCTTAAATCGCATTTTCTCGGCGAGCTGAGCACTTTTTCTGAATTGTGCCGCTCCCGTCACTCTGTTTAGGTTGGCATGGAAAAAAACGCTCTCGGGTGCTTTAGAGTGCCGAGTTTATCACTGCACATGAAGAAAAGACCACCTCCAACGTTTGGTTTATGTTTTATAAGCATTTTTAATTTTATTGCTTAAATCGCATTTTCTCGGCGAGCTGAGCGCTTTTTCTGAATTGTGCCGCTCCCGTCACTCTGGTTAGGTTGGCATCGAAAAAAACGCTCTCGGGTGCTTTAGAGTGCCGAGTTTATTACTGCGTAATAAGAAATGACCATTTACAACGTTTGGTTTATGTTTTATAAGCATTTTTAATTTTATTGCTTAAATCGCATTTTCTCGGCGAGCTGAGCACTTTTTCTGAATTGTGCCGCTCCCGTCACTCTGGTTAGGTTGGCATCGAAAAAAACGCTCTCGGGTGCTTTAGAGTGCCGAGTTTATCACTGCGCATGAAGAAATGACCACCTCCAACGTTTGGTTTATGTTTTATAAGCATTTTTAATTTTATTGCTTAAATCGCATTTTCTCGGCGAGCTGAGCACTTTTTCTGAATTGTGCCGCTCCCGTCACTCTGGTTAGGTTGGCATCGAAAAAAACGCTCTCGGGTGCTTTAGAGTGCCGAGTTTATCACTGCGCATGAAGAAATGACCACCTCCAACGTTTGGTTTATGTTTTATAAGCATTTTTAATTTTATTGCTTAAATCGCATTTTCTCGGCGAGCTGAGCACTTTTTCTGAATTGTGCCGCTCCCGTCACTCTGGTTAGGTTGGCATCGAAAAAAACGCTCTCGGGTGCTTTAGAGTGCCGAGTTTATCACTGCGCATGAAGAAATGACCACCTCCAACGTTTGGTTTATGTTTTATAAGCATTTTTAATTTTATTGCTTAAATCGCATTTTCTCGGCGAGCTGAGCACTTTTTCTGAATTGTGCCGCTCCCGTCACTCTGGTTAGGTTGGCATGGAAAAAAACGCTCTCGGGTGCTTTAGAGTGCCGAGTTTATTACTGCGTAATAAGAAATGACCATCTACAACGTTTGGTTTATGTTTTATAAGCATTTTTAATTTTATTGCTTAAATCGCATTTTCTCGGCGAGCTGAGCACTTTTTCTGAATTGTGCCGCTCCCGTCACTCTGTTTAGGTTGGCATGGAAAAAAACGCTCTCGGGTGCTTTAGAGTGCCGAGTTTATTACTGCACATGAAGAAAAGACCACCTCCAACGTTTGGTTTATGTTTTATAAGCATTTTTAATTTTATTGCTTAAATCGCATTTTCTCGGCGAGCTGAGCGCTTTTTCTGAATTGTGCCGCTCCCGTCACTCTGGTTAGGTTGGCATCGAAAAAAACGCTCTCGGGTGCTTTAGAGTGCCGAGTTTATTACTGCGTAATAAGAAATGACCATTTACAACGTTTGGTTTATGTTTTATAAGCATTTTTAATTTTATTGCTTAAATCGCATTTTCTCGGCGAGCTGAGCACTTTTTCTGAATTGTGCCGCTCCCGTCACTCTGGTTAGGTTGGCATCGAAAAAAACGCTCTCGGGTGCTTTAGAGTGCCGAGTTTATCACTGTGCATGAAGAAATGACCACCTCCAACGTTTGGTTTATGTTTTATAAGCATTTTTAATTTTATTGCTTAAATCGCATTTTCTCGGCGAGCTGAGCGCTTTTTCTGAATTGTGCCGCTCCCGTCACTCTGGTTAGGTTGGCATCGAAAAAAACGCTCTCGGGTGCTTTAGAGTGCCGAGTTTATTACTGCGTAATAAGAAATGACCATCTACAACGTTTGGTTTATGTTTTATAAGCATTTTTAATTTTATTGCTTAAATCGCATTTTCTCGGCGAGCTGAGCACTTTTTCTGAATTGTGCCGCTCCCGTCACTCTGGTTAGGTTGGCATCGAAAAAAACGCTCTCGGGTGCTTTAGAGTGCCGAGTTTATCACTGTGCATGAAGAAATGACCACCTCCAACGTTTGGTTTATGTTTTATAAGCATTTTTAATTTTATTGCTTAAATCGCATTTTCTCGGCGAGCTGAGCGCTTTTTCTGAATTGTGCCGCTCCCGTCACTCTGGTTAGGTTGGCATCGAAAAAAACGCTCTTGGGTGCTTTAGAGTGCCGAGTTTATCACTGCGCATGAAGAAATGACCACCTCCAACGTTTGGTTTATGTTTTATAAGCATTTTTAATTTTATTGCTTAAATCGCATTTTCTCGGCGAGCTGAGCACTTTTTCTGAATTGTGCCGCTCCCGTCACTCTGGTTAGGTTGGCATCGAAAAAAACGCTCTCGGGTGCTTTAGAGTGCCGAGTTTATCACTGCGCATGAAGAAATGACCAACTCCAACGTTTGGTTTATGTTTTATAAGCATTTTTAATTTTATTGCTTAAATCGCATTTTCTCGGCGAGCTGAGCACTTTTTCTGAATTGTGCCGCTCCCGTCACTCTGGTTAGGTTGGCATCGAAAAAAACGCTCTCGGGTGCTTTAGAGTGCCGAGTTTATCACTGCGCATGAAGAAATGACCACCTCCAACGTTTGGTTTATGTTTTATAAGCATTTTTAATTTTATTGCTTAAATCGCATTTTCTCGGCGAGCTGAGCACTTTTTCTGAATTGTGCCGCTCCCGTCACTCTGGTTAGGTTGGCATCGAAAAAAACGCTCTCGGGTGCTTTAGAGTGCCGAGTTTATCACTGCGCATGAAGAAATGACCACCTCCAACGTTTGGTTTATGTTTTATAAGCATTTTTAATTTTATTGCTTAAATCGCATTTTCTCGGCGAGCTGAGCACTTTTTCTGAATTGTGCCGCTCCCGTCACTCTGGTTAGGTTGGCATCGAAAAAAACGCTCTCGGGTGCTTTAGAGTGCCGAGTTTATCACTGCGCATGAAGAAATGACCACCTCCAACGTTTGGTTTATGTTTTATAAGCATTTTTAATTTTATTGCTTAAATCGCATTTTCTCGGCGAGCTGAGCACTTTTTCTGAATTGTGCCGCTCCCGTCACTCTGGTTAGGTTGGCATGGAAAAAAACGCTCTCGGGTGCTTTAGAGTGCCGAGTTTATTACTGCGTAATAAGAAATGACCATCTACAACGTTTGGTTTATGTTTTATAAGCATTTTTAATTTTATTGCTTAAATCGCATTTTCTCGGCGAGCTGAGCACTTTTTCTGAATTGTGCCGCTCCCGTCACTCTGTTTAGGTTGGCATGGAAAAAAACGCTCTCGGGTGCTTTAGAGTGCCGAGTTTATTACTGCACATGAAGAAAAGACCACCTCCAACGTTTGGTTTATGTTTTATAAGCATTTTTAATTTTATTGCTTAAATCGCATTTTCTCGGCGAGCTGAGCGCTTTTTCTGAATTGTGCCGCTCCCGTCACTCTGGTTAGGTTGGCATCGAAAAAAACGCTCTCGGGTGCTTTAGAGTGCCGAGTTTATTACTGCGTAATAAGAAATGACCATTTACAACGTTTGGTTTATGTTTTATAAGCATTTTTAATTTTATTGCTTAAATCGCATTTTCTCGGCGAGCTGAGCACTTTTTCTGAATTGTGCCGCTCCCGTCACTCTGGTTAGGTTGGCATCGAAAAAAACGCTCTCGGGTGCTTTAGAGTGCCGAGTTTATCACTGTGCATGAAGAAATGACCACCTCCAACGTTTGGTTTATGTTTTATAAGCATTTTTAATTTTATTGCTTAAATCGCATTTTCTCGGCGAGCTGAGCGCTTTTTCTGAATTGTGCCGCTCCCGTCACTCTGGTTAGGTTGGCATCGAAAAAAACGCTCTCGGGTGCTTTAGAGTGCCGAGTTTATTACTGCGTAATAAGAAATGACCATCTACAACGTTTGGTTTATGTTTTATAAGCATTTTTAATTTTATTGCTTAAATCGCATTTTCTCGGCGAGCTGAGCACTTTTTCTGAATTGTGCCGCTCCCGTCACTCTGGTTAGGTTGGCATCGAAAAAAACGCTCTCGGGTGCTTTAGAGTGCCGAGTTTATCACTGTGCATGAAGAAATGACCACCTCCAACGTTTGGTTTATGTTTTATAAGCATTTTTAATTTTATTGCTTAAATCGCATTTTCTCGGCGAGCTGAGCGCTTTTTCTGAATTGTGCCGCTCCCGTCACTCTGGTTAGGTTGGCATCGAAAAAAACGCTCTTGGGTGCTTTAGAGTGCCGAGTTTATCACTGCGCATGAAGAAATGACCACCTCCAACGTTTGGTTTATGTTTTATAAGCATTTTTAATTTTATTGCTTAAATCGCATTTTCTCGGCGAGCTGAGCACTTTTTCTGAATTGTGCCGCTCCCGTCACTCTGGTTAGGTTGGCATCGAAAAAAACGCTCTCGGGTGCTTTAGAGTGCCGAGTTTATCACTGCGCATGAAGAAATGACCAACTCCAACGTTTGGTTTATGTTTTATAAGCATTTTTAATTTTATTGCTTAAATCGCATTTTCTCGGCGAGCTGAGCACTTTTTCTGAATTGTGCCGCTCCCGTCACTCTGGTTAGGTTGGCATCGAAAAAAACGCTCTCGGGTGCTTTAGAGTGCCGAGTTTATCACTGCGCATGAAGAAATGACCACCTCCAACGTTTGGTTTATGTTTTATAAGCATTTTTAATTTTATTGCTTAAATCGCATTTTCTCGGCGAGCTGAGCACTTTGTCTGAATTGTGCCGCTCCCGTCACTCTGGTTAGGTTGGCATCGAATAAAACGCTCTCGGGTGCTTTAGAGTGCCGAGTTTATCACTGCGCATGAAGAAATGACCACCTCCAACGTTTGGTTTATGTTTTATAAGCATTTTTAATTTTATTGCTTAAATCGCATTTTCTCGGCGAGCTGAGCACTTTTTCTGAATTGTGCCGCTCCCGTCACTCTGGTTAGTTTGGCATGGAAAAAAACGCTCTCGGGTGCTTTAGAGTGCCGAGTTTATCACTGCGCATGAAGAAATGACCACCTCCAACGTTTGGTTTATGTTTTATAAGCATTTTTAATTTTATTGCTTAAATCGCATTTTCTCGGCGAGCTGAGCACTTTTTCTGAATTGTGCCGCTCCCGTCACTCTGGTTAGGTTGGCATGGAAAAAAACGCTCTCGGGTGCTTTAGAGTGCCGAGTTTATTACTGCGTAATAAGAAATGACCATCTACAACGTTTGGTTTATGTTTTATAAGCATTTTAAATTTTATTGCTTAAATTGCATTTTCTCGGCGAGCTGAGCACTTTTTCTGAATTGTGCCGCTCCCGTCACTCTGGTTAGGTTGGCATCGAAAAAAACGCTCTCGGGTGCTTTAGAGTGCCGAGTTTATCACTGCGCATGAAGAAATGACCACCTCCAACGTTTGGTTTATGTTTTATAAGCATTTTTAATTTTATTGCTTAAATCGCATTTTCTCGGCGAGCTGAGCACTTTTTCTGAATTGTGCCGCTCCCGTCACTCTGGTTAGGTTGGCATCGAAAAAAACGCTCTCGGGTGCTTTAGAGTGCCGAGTTTATCACTGCGCATGAAGAAATGACCACCTCCAACGTTTGGTTTATGTTTTATAAGCATTTTTAATTTTATTGCTTAAATCGCATTTTCTCGGCGAGCTGAGCGCTTTTTCTGAATTGTGCCGCTCCCGTCACTCTGGTTAGGTTGGCATCGAAAAAAACGCTCTCGGGTGCTTTAGAGTGCCGAGTTTATCACTGCGCATGAAGAAATGACCACCTCCAACGTTTGGTTTATGTTTTATAAGCATTTTTAATTTTATTGCTTAAATCGCATTTTCTCGGCGAGCTGAGCGCTTTTTCTGAATTGTGCCGCTCCCGTCACTCTGGTTAGGTTGGCATCGAAAAAAACGCTCTCGGGTGCTTTAGAGTGCCGAGTTTATCACTGCGCATGAAGAAATGACCACCTCCAACGTTTGGTTTATGTTTTATAAGCATTTTTAATTTTATTGCTTAAATCGCATTTTCTCGGCGAGCTGAGCACTTTTTCTGAATTGTGCCGCTCCCGTCACTCTGGTTAGGTTGGCATCGAATAAAACGCTCTCGGGTGCTTTAGAGTCCCGAGTTTATCACTGCGCATGAAGAAATGACCACCTCCAACGTTTGGTTTATGTTTTATAAGCATTTTTAATTTTATTGCTTAAATCGCATTTTCTCGGCGAGCTGAGCACTTTTTCTGAATTGTGCCGCTCCCGTCACTCTGGTTAGGTTGGCATCGAAAAAAACGCTCTCGGGTGCTTTAGAGTGCCGAGTTTATCACTGCGCATGAAGAAATGACCACCTCCAACGTTTGGTTTATGTTTTATAAGCATTTTTAATTTTATTGCTTAAATCGCATTTTCTCGGCGAGCTGAGCACTTTTTCTGAATTGTGCCGCTCCCGTCACTCTGGTTAGGTTGGCATCGAAAAAAACGCTCTCGGGTGCTTTAGAGTGCCGAGTTTATCACTGTGCATGAAGAAATGACCACCTCCAACGTTTGGTTTATGTTTTATAAGCATTTTTAATTTTATTGCTTAAATCGCATTTTCTCGGCGAGCTGAGCGCTTTTTCTGAATTGTGCCGCTCCCGTCACTCTGGTTAGGTTGGCATGGAAAAAAACGCTCTCGGGTGCTTTAGAGTGCCGAGTTTATCACTGCGCATGAAGAAATGACCACCTCCAACGTTTGGTTTATGTTTTATAAGCATTTTTAATTTTATTGCTTAAATCGCATTTTCTCGGCGAGCTGAGCGCTTTTTCTGAATTGTGCCGCTCCCGTCACTCTGGTTAGGTTGGCATCGAAAAAAACGCTCTCGGGTGCTTTAGAGTGCCGAGTTTATCACTGCGCATGAAGAAATGACCACCTCCAACGTTTGGTTTATGTTTTATAAGCATTTTTAATTTTATTGCTTAAATCGCATTTACTCGGCGAGCTGAGCACTTTTTCTGAATTGTGCCGCTCCCGTCACTCTGGTTAGGTTGGCATCGAAAAAAACGCTCTCGGGTGCTTTAGAGTGCCGAGTTTATCACTGCGCATGAAGAAATGACCACCTCCAACGTTTGGTTTATGTTTTATAAGCATTTTTAATTTTATTGCTTAAATCGCATTTTCTCGGCGAGCTGAGCACTTTTTCTGAATTGTGCCGCTCCCGTCACTCTGGTTAGGTTGGCATGGAAAAAAACGCTCTCGGGTGCTTTAGAGTGCCGAGTTTATCACCGCGCATGAAGAAATGACCACCTCCAACGTTTGGTTTATGTTTTATAAGCATTTTTAATTTTATTGCTTAAATCGCATTTTCTCGGCGAGCTGAGCGCTTTTTCTGAATTGTGCCGCTCCCGTCACTCTGGTTAGGTTGGCATCGAATAAAACGCTCTCGGGTGCTTTAGAGTGCCGAGTTTATCACTGCGCATGAAGAAATGACCACCTCCAACGTTTGGTTTATGTTTTATAAGCATTTTTAATTTTATTGCTTAAATCGCATTTTCTCGGCGAGCTGAGCACTTTTTCTGAATTGTGCCGCTCCCGTCACTCTGGTTAGGTTGGCATGGAAAAAAACGCTCTCGGGTGCTTTAGAGTGCCGAGTTTATTACTGCGTAATAAGAAATGACCATCTACAACGTTTGGTTTATGTTTTATAAGCATTTTTAATTTTATTGCTTAAATCGCATTTTCTCGGCGAGCTGAGCACTTTTTCTGAATTGTGCCGCTCCCGTCACTCTGGTTAGGTTGGCATGGAAAAAAACGCTCTCGGGTGCTTTAGAGTGCCGAGTTTATCACTGCGCATGAAGAAATGACCACCTCCAACGTTTGGTTTATGTTTTATAAGCATTTTTAATTTTATTGCTTAAATCGCATTTTCTCGGCGAGCTGAGCACTTTTTCTGAATTGTGCCGCTCCCGTCACTCTGGTTAGGTTGGCATGGAAAAAAACGCTCTCGGGTGCTTTAGAGTGCCGAGTTTATCACTGCGCATGAAGAAATGACCACCTCCAACGTTTGGTTTATGTTTTATAAGCATTTTTAATTTTATTGCTTAAATCGCATTTTCTCGGCGAGCTGAGCACTTTTTCTGAATTGTGCCGCTCCCGTCACTCTGGTTAGGTTGGCATGGAAAAAAACGCTCTCGGGTGCTTTAGAGTGCCGAGTTTATTACTGCGTAATAAGAAATGACCATCTACAACGTTTGGTTTATGTTTTATAAGCATTTTTAATTTTATTGCTTAAATCGCATTTTCTCGGCGAGCTGAGCACTTTTTCTGAATTGTGCCGCTCCCGTCACTCTGGTTAGGTTGGCATCGAAAAAAACGCTCTCGGGTGCTTTAGAGTGCCGAGTTTATCACTGCGCATGAAGAAATGACCACCTCCAACGTTTGGTTTATGTTTTATAAGCATTTTTAATTTTATTGCTTAAATCGCATTTTCTCGGCGAGCTGAGCACTTTTTCTGAATTGTGCCGCTCCCGTCACTCTGGTTAGGTTGGCATGGAAAAAAACGCTCTCGGGTGCTTTAGAGTGCCGAGTTTATTACTGCGTAATAAGAAATGACCATCTACAACGTTTGGTTTATGTTTTATAAGCATTTTTAATTTTATTGCTTAAATCGCATTTTCTCGGCGAGCTGAGCACTTTTTCTGAATTGTGCCGCTCCCGTCACTCTGTTTAGGTTGGCATGGAAAAAAACGCTCTCGGGTGCTTTAGAGTGCCGAGTTTATCACTGCACATGAAGAAAAGACCACCTCCAACGTTTGGTTTATGTTTTATAAGCATTTTTAATTTTATTGCTTAAATCGCATTTTCTCGGCGAGCTGAGCGCTTTTTCTGAATTGTGCCGCTCCCGTCACTCTGGTTAGGTTGGCATCGAAAAAAACGCTCTCGGGTGCTTTAGAGTGCCGAGTTTATTACTGCGTAATAAGAAATGACCATTTACAACGTTTGGTTTATGTTTTATAAGCATTTTTAATTTTATTGCTTAAATCGCATTTTCTCGGCGAGCTGAGCACTTTTTCTGAATTGTGCCGCTCCCGTCACTCTGGTTAGGTTGGCATCGAAAAAAACGCTCTCGGGTGCTTTAGAGTGCCGAGTTTATCACTGCGCATGAAGAAATGACCACCTCCAACGTTTGGTTTATGTTTTATAAGCATTTTTAATTTTATTGCTTAAATCGCATTTTCTCGGCGAGCTGAGCACTTTTTCTGAATTGTGCCGCTCCCGTCACTCTGGTTAGGTTGGCATCGAAAAAAACGCTCTCGGGTGCTTTAGAGTGCCGAGTTTATCACTGCGCATGAAGAAATGACCACCTCCAACGTTTGGTTTATGTTTTATAAGCATTTTTAATTTTATTGCTTAAATCGCATTTTCTCGGCGAGCTGAGCACTTTTTCTGAATTGTGCCGCTCCCGTCACTCTGGTTAGGTTGGCATCGAAAAAAACGCTCTCGGGTGCTTTAGAGTGCCGAGTTTATCACTGCGCATGAAGAAATGACCACCTCCAACGTTTGGTTTATGTTTTATAAGCATTTTTAATTTTATTGCTTAAATCGCATTTTCTCGGCGAGCTGAGCACTTTTTCTGAATTGTGCCGCTCCCGTCACTCTGGTTAGGTTGGCATGGAAAAAAACGCTCTCGGGTGCTTTAGAGTGCCGAGTTTATTACTGCGTAATAAGAAATGACCATCTACAACGTTTGGTTTATGTTTTATAAGCATTTTTAATTTTATTGCTTAAATCGCATTTTCTCGGCGAGCTGAGCACTTTTTCTGAATTGTGCCGCTCCCGTCACTCTGTTTAGGTTGGCATGGAAAAAAACGCTCTCGGGTGCTTTAGAGTGCCGAGTTTATCACTGCACATGAAGAAAAGACCACCTCCAACGTTTGGTTTATGTTTTATAAGCATTTTTAATTTTATTGCTTAAATCGCATTTTCTCGGCGAGCTGAGCGCTTTTTCTGAATTGTGCCGCTCCCGTCACTCTGGTTAGGTTGGCATCGAAAAAAACGCTCTCGGGTGCTTTAGAGTGCCGAGTTTATTACTGCGTAATAAGAAATGACCATTTACAACGTTTGGTTTATGTTTTATAAGCATTTTTAATTTTATTGCTTAAATCGCATTTTCTCGGCGAGCTGAGCACTTTTTCTGAATTGTGCCGCTCCCGTCACTCTGGTTAGGTTGGCATCGAAAAAAACGCTCTCGGGTGCTTTAGAGTGCCGAGTTTATCACTGTGCATGAAGAAATGACCACCTCCAACGTTTGGTTTATGTTTTATAAGCATTTTTAATTTTATTGCTTAAATCGCATTTTCTCGGCGAGCTGAGCGCTTTTTCTGAATTGTGCCGCTCCCGTCACTCTGGTTAGGTTGGCATCGAAAAAAACGCTCTCGGGTGCTTTAGAGTGCCGAGTTTATTACTGCGTAATAAGAAATGACCATCTACAACGTTTGGTTTATGTTTTATAAGCATTTTTAATTTTATTGCTTAAATCGCATTTTCTCGGCGAGCTGAGCACTTTTTCTGAATTGTGCCGCTCCCGTCACTCTGGTTAGGTTGGCATCGAAAAAAACGCTCTCGGGTGCTTTAGAGTGCCGAGTTTATCACTGTGCATGAAGAAATGACCACCTCCAACGTTTGGTTTATGTTTTATAAGCATTTTTAATTTTATTGCTTAAATCGCATTTTCTCGGCGAGCTGAGCGCTTTTTCTGAATTGTGCCGCTCCCGTCACTCTGGTTAGGTTGGCATCGAAAAAAACGCTCTTGGGTGCTTTAGAGTGCCGAGTTTATCACTGCGCATGAAGAAATGACCACCTCCAACGTTTGGTTTATGTTTTATAAGCATTTTTAATTTTATTGCTTAAATCGCATTTTCTCGGCGAGCTGAGCACTTTTTCTGAATTGTGCCGCTCCCGTCACTCTGGTTAGGTTGGCATCGAAAAAAACGCTCTCGGGTGCTTTAGAGTGCCGAGTTTATCACTGCGCATGAAGAAATGACCAACTCCAACGTTTGGTTTATGTTTTATAAGCATTTTTAATTTTATTGCTTAAATCGCATTTTCTCGGCGAGCTGAGCACTTTTTCTGAATTGTGCCGCTCCCGTCACTCTGGTTAGGTTGGCATCGAAAAAAACGCTCTCGGGTGCTTTAGAGTGCCGAGTTTATCACTGCGCATGAAGAAATGACCACCTCCAACGTTTGGTTTATGTTTTATAAGCATTTTTAATTTTATTGCTTAAATCGCATTTTCTCGGCGAGCTGAGCACTTTTTCTGAATTGTGCCGCTCCCGTCACTCTGGTTAGGTTGGCATCGAATAAAACGCTCTCGGGTGCTTTAGAGTGCCGAGTTTATCACTGCGCATGAAGAAATGACCACCTCCAACGTTTGGTTTATGTTTTATAAGCATTTTTAATTTTATTGCTTAAATCGCATTTTCTCGGCGAGCTGAGCACTTTTTCTGAATTGTGCCGCTCCCGTCACTCTGGTTAGGTTGGCATCCAAAAAAACGCTCTCGGGTGCTTTAGAGTGCCGAGTTTATCACTGCGCATGAAGAAATGACCACCTCCAACGTTTGGTTTAGGTTTTATAAGCATTTTTAATTTTATTGCTTAAATCGCATTTTCTCGGCGAGCTGAGCACTTTTTCTGAATTGTGCCGCTCCCGTCACTCTGGTTAGGTTGGCATCGAAAAAAACGCTCTCGGGTGCTTTAGAGTGCCGAGTTTATCACTGTGCATGAAGAAATGACCACCTCCAACGTTTGGTTTATGTTTTATAAGCATTTTTAATTTTATTGCTTAAATCGCATTTTCTCGGCGAGCTGAGCACTTTTTCTGAATTGTGCCGCTCCCGTCACTCTGGTTAGGTTGGCATGGAAAAAAACGCTCTCGGGTGCTTTAGAGTGCCGAGTTTATCACTGCGCATGAAGAAATGACCACCTCCAACGTTTGGTTTATGTTTTATAAGCATTTTTAATTTTATTGCTTAAATCGCATTTTCTCGGCGAGCTGAGCACTTTTTCTGAATTGTGCCGCTCCCGTCACTCTGGTTAGGTTGGCATGGAAAAAAACGCTCTCGGGTGCTTTAGAGTGCCGAGTTTATCACTGTGCATGAAGAAATGACCACCTCCAACGTTTGGTTTATGTTTTATAAGCATTTTTAATTTTATTGCTTAAATCGCATTTTCTCGGCGAGCTGAGCACTTTTTCTGAATTGTGCCGCTCCCGTCACTCTGGTTAGGTTGGCATCGAAAAAAACGCTCTCGGGTGCTTTAGAGTGCCGAGTTTATCACTGCGCATGAAGAAATGACCACCTCCAACGTTTGGTTTATGTTTTATAAGCATTTTTAATTTTATTGCTTAAATCGCATTTTCTCGGCGAGCTGAGCACTTTTTCTGAATTGTGCCGCTCCCGTCACTCTGGTTAGGTTGGCATGGAAAAAAACGCTCTCGGGTGTTTAGAGTGCCGAGTTTATTACTGCGTAATAAGAAATGACCATCTACAACGTTTGGTTTATGTTTTATAAGCATTTTAAATTTTATTGCTTAAATTGCATTTTCTCGGCGAGCTGAGCACTTTTTCTGAATTGTGCCGCTCCCGTCACTCTGGTTAGGTTGGCATCGAAAAAAACGCTCTCGGGTGCTTTAGAGTGCCGAGTTTATCACTGCGCATGAAGAAATGACCACCTCCAACGTTTGGTTTATGTTTTATAAGCATTTTTAATTTTATTGCTTAAATCGCATTTTCTCGGCGAGCTGAGCACTTTTTCTGAATTGTGCCGCTCCCGTCACTCTGGTTAGGTTGGCATGGAAAAAAAACGCTCTCGGGTGCTTTAGAGTGCCGAGTTTATCACTGCACATGAAGAAATGACCACCTCCAACGTTTGGTTTATGTTTTATAAGCATTTTTAATTGTATTGCTTAAATCGCATTTTCTCGGCGAGCTGAGCTATTTTTCTGAATTGTGCCGCTCCCGTCACTCTGGTTAGGTTGGCATGGAAAAAAACGCTCTCGGGTGCTTTAGAGTGCCGAGTTTATCACTGCGCATGAAGAAATGGCCACCTCCAACGTTTGGTTTATGTTTTATAAGCATTTTTAATTTTATTGCTTAAATCGCATTTTCTCGGCGAGCTGAGCACTTTTTCTGAATTGTGCCGCTCCCGTCACTCTGGTTAGGTTGGCATGGAAAAAAACGCTCTCGGGTGCTTTAGAGTGCCGAGTTTATTACTGCGTAATAAGAAATGACCATCTACAACGTTTGGTTTATGTTTTATAAGCATTTTTAATTTTATTGCTTAAATCGCATTTTCTCGGCGAGCTGAGCACTTTTTCTGAATTGTGCCGCTCCCGTCACTCTGGTTAGGTTGGCATCGAAAAAAACGCTCTCGGGTGCTTTAGAGTGCCGAGTTTATCACTGCGCATGAAGAAATGACCACCTCCAACGTTTGGTTTATGTTTTATAAGCATTTTTAATTTTATTGCTTAAATCGCATTTTCTCGGCGAGCTGAGCACTTTTTCTGAATTGTGCCGCTCCCGTCACTCTGGTTAGGTTGGCATCGAAAAAAACGCTCTCGGGTGCTTTAGAGTGCCGAGTTTATCACTGTGCATGAAGAAATGACCACCTCCAACGTTTGGTTTATGTTTTATAAGCATTTTTAATTTTATTGCTTAAATCGCATTTTCTCGGCGAGCTGAGCACTTTTTCTGAATTGTGCCGCTCCCGTCACTCTGGTTAGGTTGGCATGGAAAAAAACGCTCTCGGGTGCTTTAGAGTGCCGAGTTTATCACTGCGCATGAAGAAATGACCACCTCCAACGTTTGGTTTATGTTTTATAAGCATTTTTAATTTTATTGCTTAAATCGCATTTTCTCGGCGAGCTGAGCACTTTTTCTGAATTGTGCCGCTCCCGTCACTCTGGTTAGGTTGGCATGGAAAAAAACGCTCTCGGGTGCTTTAGAGTGCCGAGTTTATCACTGTGCATGAAGAAATGACCACCTCCAACGTTTGGTTTATGTTTTATAAGCATTTTTAATTTTATTGCTTAAATCGCATTTTCTCGGCGAGCTGAGCACTTTTTCTGAATTGTGCCGCTCCCGTCACTCTGGTTAGGTTGGCATCGAAAAAAACGCTCTCGGGTGCTTTAGAGTGCCGAGTTTATCACTGCGCATGAAGAAATGACCACCTCCAACGTTTGGTTTATGTTTTATAAGCATTTTTAATTTTATTGCTTAAATCGCATTTTCTCGGCGAGCTGAGCACTTTTTCTGAATTGTGCCGCTCCCGTCACTCTGGTTAGGTTGGCATGGAAAAAAACGCTCTCGGGTGTTTAGAGTGCCGAGTTTATTACTGCGTAATAAGAAATGACCATCTACAACGTTTGGTTTATGTTTTATAAGCATTTTAAATTTTATTGCTTAAATTGCATTTTCTCGGCGAGCTGAGCACTTTTTCTGAATTGTGCCGCTCCCGTCACTCTGGTTAGGTTGGCATCGAAAAAAACGCTCTCGGGTGCTTTAGAGTGCCGAGTTTATCACTGCGCATGAAGAAATGACCACCTCCAACGTTTGGTTTATGTTTTATAAGCATTTTTAATTTTATTGCTTAAATCGCATTTTCTCGGCGAGCTGAGCACTTTTTCTGAATTGTGCCGCTCCCGTCACTCTGGTTAGGTTGGCATGGAAAAAAAACGCTCTCGGGTGCTTTAGAGTGCCGAGTTTATCACTGCACATGAAGAAATGACCACCTCCAACGTTTGGTTTATGTTTTATAAGCATTTTTAATTGTATTGCTTAAATCGCATTTTCTCGGCGAGCTGAGCTATTTTTCTGAATTGTGCCGCTCCCGTCACTCTGGTTAGGTTGGCATGGAAAAAAACGCTCTCGGGTGCTTTAGAGTGCCGAGTTTATCACTGCGCATGAAGAAATGGCCACCTCCAACGTTTGGTTTATGTTTTATAAGCATTTTTAATTTTATTGCTTAAATCGCATTTTCTCGGCGAGCTGAGCACTTTTTCTGAATTGTGCCGCTCCCGTCACTCTGGTTAGGTTGGCATGGAAAAAAACGCTCTCGGGTGCTTTAGAGTGCCGAGTTTATTACTGCGTAATAAGAAATGACCATCTACAACGTTTGGTTTATGTTTTATAAGCATTTTTAATTTTATTGCTTAAATCGCATTTTCTCGGCGAGCTGAGCACTTTTTCTGAATTGTGCCGCTCCCGTCACTCTGGTTAGGTTGGCATCGAAAAAAACGCTCTCGGGTGCTTTAGAGTGCCGAGTTTATCACTGCGCATGAAGAAATGACCACCTCCAACGTTTGGTTTATGTTTTATAAGCATTTTTAATTTTATTGCTTAAATCGCATTTTCTCGGCGAGCTGAGCGCTTTTTCTGAATTGTGCCGCTCCCGTCACTCTGGTTAGGTTGGCATCGAATAAAACGCTCTCGGGTGCTTTAGAGTGCCGAGTTTATCACTGCGCATGAAGAAATTACCACCTCCAACGTTTGGTTTATGTTTTATAAGCATTTTTAATTTTATTGCTTAAATCGCATTTTCTCGGCGAGCTGAGCACTTTTTCTGAATTGTGCCGCTCCCGTCACTCTGGTTAGGTTGGCATGGAAAAAAACGCTCTCGGGTGCTTTAGAGTGCCGAGTTTATTACTGCGTAATAAGAAATGACCATCTACAACGTTTGGTTTATGTTTTATAAGCATTTTTAATTTTATTGCTTAAATCGCATTTTCTCGGCGAGCTGAGCACTTTTTCTGAATTGTGCCGCTCCCGTCACTCTGGTTAGGTTGGCATGGAAAAAAACGCTCTCGGGTGCTTTAGAGTGCCGAGTTTATCACTGCGCATGAAGAAATGACCACCTCCAACGTTTGGTTTATGTTTTATAAGCATTTTTAATTTTATTGCTTAAATCGCATTTTCTCGGCGAGCTGAGCACTTTTTCTGAATTGTGCCGCTCCCGTCACTCTGGTTAGGTTGGCATGGAAAAAAACGCTCTCGGGTGCTTTAGAGTGCCGAGTTTATCACTGCGCATGAAGAAATGGCCACCTCCAACGTTTGGTTTATGTTTTATAAGCATTTTTAATTTTATTGCTTGAATCGCATTTTCTCGGCGAGCTGAGCACTTTTTCTGAATTGTGCCGCTCCCGTCACTCTGGTTAGGTTGGCATGGAAAAAAACGCTCTCGGGTGCTTTAGAGTGCCGAGTTTATCACTGCGCATGAAGAAATGGCCACCTCCAACGTTTGGTTTATGTTTTATAAGCATTTTTAATTTTATTGCTTAAATCGCATTTTCTCGGCGAGCTGAGCACTTTTTCTGAATAGTGCCGCTCCCGTCACTCTGTTTAGGTTGGCATGGAAAAAAACGCTCTCGGGTGCTTTAGAGTGCCGAGTTTATCACTGCGCATGAAGAAAAGACCACCTCCAACGTTTGGTTTATGTTTTATAAGCATTTTTAATTTTATTGCTTAAATCGCATTTTCTCGGCGAGCTGAGCACTTTTTCTGAATTGTGCCGCTCCCGTCACTCTGGTTAGGTTGGCATCGAAAAAAACGCTCTCGGGTGCTTTAGAGTGCCGAGTTTATCACTGCGCATGAAGAAATGACCACCTCACACGTTTGGTTTATGTTTTATAAGCATTTTTAATTTTATTGCTTAAATCGCATTTTCTCGGCGAGCTGAGCACTTTTTCTGAATTGTGCCGCTCCCGTCACTCTGGTTAGGTTGGCATGGAAAAAAACGCTCTCGGGTGCTTTAGAGTGCCGAGTTTATTACTGCGTAATAAGAAATGACCATCTACAACGTTTGGTTTATGTTTTATAAGCATTTTTAATTTTATTGCTTAAATCGCATTTTCTCGGCGAGCTGAGCACTTTTTCTGAATTGTGCCGCTCCCGTCACTCTGTTTAGGTTGGCATGGAAAAAAACGCTCTCGGGTGCTTTAGAGTGCCGAGTTTATCACTGCACATGAAGAAAAGACCACCTCCAACGTTTGGTTTATGTTTTATAAGCATTTTTAATTTTATTGCTTAAATCGCATTTTCTCGGCGAGCTGAGCGCTTTTTCTGAATTGTGCCGCTCCCGTCACTCTGGTTAGGTTGGCATCGAAAAAAACGCTCTCGGGTGCTTTAGAGTGCCGAGTTTATTACTGCGTAATAAGAAATGACCATTTACAACGTTTGGTTTATGTTTTATAAGCATTTTTAATTTTATTGCTTAAATCGCATTTTCTCGGCGAGCTGAGCACTTTTTCTGAATTGTGCCGCTCCCGTCACTCTGGTTAGGTTGGCATCGAAAAAAACGCTCTCGGGTGCTTTAGAGTGCCGAGTTTATCACTGCGCATGAAGAAATGACCACCTCCAACGTTTGGTTTATGTTTTATAAGCATTTTTAATTTTATTGCTTAAATCGCATTTTCTCGGCGAGCTGAGCACTTTTTCTGAATTGTGCCGCTCCCGTCACTCTGGTTAGGTTGGCATCGAAAAAAACGCTCTCGGGTGCTTTAGAGTGCCGAGTTTATCACTGCGCATGAAGAAATGACCACCTCCAACGTTTGGTTTATGTTTTATAAGCATTTTTAATTTTATTGCTTAAATCGCATTTTCTCGGCGAGCTGAGCACTTTTTCTGAATTGTGCCGCTCCCGTCACTCTGGTTAGGTTGGCATCGAAAAAAAACGCTCTCGGGTGCTTTAGAGTGCCGAGTTTATCACTGCGCATGAAGAAATGACCACCTCCAACGTTTGGTTTATGTTTTATAAGCATTTTTAATTTTATTGCTTAAATCGCATGTTCTCGGCGAGCTGAGCACTTTTTCTGAATTGTGCCGCTCCCGTCACTCTGGTTAGGTTGGCATGGAAAAAAACGCTCTCGGGTGCTTTAGAGTGCCGAGTTTATTACTGCGTAATAAGAAATGACCATCTACAACGTTTGGTTTATGTTTTATAAGCATTTTTAATTTTATTGCTTAAATCGCATTTTCTCGGCGAGCTGAGCACTTTTTCTGAATTGTGCCGCTCCCGTCACTCTGGTTAGGTTGGCATCGAAAAAAACGCTCTCGGGTGCTTTAGAGTGCCGAGTTTATCACTGCGCATGAAGAAATGACCACCTCCAACGTTTGGTTTATGTTTTATAAGCATTTTTAATTTTATTGCTTAAATCGCATTTTCTCGGCGAGCTGAGCGCTTTTTCTGAATTGTGCCGCTCCCGTCACTCTGGTTAGGTTGGCATCGAAAAAAACGCTCTCGGGTGCTTTAGAGTGCCGAGTTTATTACTGCGTAATAAGAAATGACCATTTACAACGTTTGGTTTATGTTTTATAAGCATTTTTAATTTTATTGCTTAAATCGCATTTTCTCGGCGAGCTGAGCACTTTTTCTGAATTGTGCCGCTCCCGTCACTCTGGTTAGGTTGGCATCGAAAAAAACGCTCTCGGGTGCTTTAGAGTGCCGAGTTTATCACTGCGCATGAAGAAATGACCACCTCCAACGTTTGGTTTATGTTTTATAAGCATTTTTAATTTTATTGCTTAAATCGCATTTTCTCGGCGAGCTGAGCGCTTTTTCTGAATTGTGCCGCTCCCGTCACTCTGGTTAGGTTGGCATCGAAAAAAACGCTCTCGGGTGCTTTAGAGTGCCGAGTTTATCACTGCGCATGAAGAAATGACCACCTCCAACGTTTGGTTTATGTTTTATAAGCATTTTTAATTTTATTGCTTAAATCGCATTTTCTCGGCGAGCTGAGCACTTTTTCTGAATTGTGCCGCTCCCGTCACTCTGGTTAGGTTGGCATCGAAAAAAACGCTCTCGGGTGCTTTAGAGTGCCGAGTTTATCACTGCGCATGAAGAAATGACCACCTCCAACGTTTGGTTTATGTTTTATAAGCATTTTTAATTTTATTGCTTAAATCGCATTTTCTCGGCGAGCTGAGCACTTTTTCTGAATTGTGCCGCTCCCGTCACTCTGGTTAGGTTGGCATGGAAAAAAACGCTCTCGGGTGCTTTAGAGTGCCGAGTTTATCACTGCGCATGAAGAAATGACCACCTCCAACGTTTGGTTTATGTTTTATAAGCATTTTTAATTTTATTGCTTAAATCGCATTTTCTCGGCGAGCTGAGCACTTTTTCTGAATTGTGCCGCTCCCGTCACTCTGGTTAGGTTGGCATCGAAAAAAACGCTCTCGGGTGCTTTAGAGTGCCGAGTTTATCACTGCGCATGAAGAAATGACCACCTCCAACGTTTGGTTTATGTTTTATAAGCATTTTTAATTTTATTGCTTAAATCGCATTTTCTCGGCGAGCTGAGCACTTTTTCTGAATTGTGCCGCTCCCGTCACTCTGGTTAGGTTGGCATGGAAAAAAACGCTCTCGGGTGCTTTAGAGTGCCGAGTTTATCACTGCGCATGAAGAAATGACCACCTCCAACGTTTGGTTTATGTTTTATAATCATTTTTAATTTTATTGCTTAAATCGCATTTTCTCGGCGAGCTGAGCACTTTTTCTGAATTGTGCCGCTCCCGTCACTCTGGTTAGGTTGGCATGGAAAAAAACGCTCTCGGGTGCTTTAGAGTGCCGAGTTTATTACTGCGTAATAAGAAATGACCATCTACAACGTTTGGTTTATGTTTTATAAGCATTTTTAATTTTATTGCTTAAATCGCATTTTCTCGGCGAGCTGAGCACTTTTTCTGAATTGTGCCGCTCCCGTCACTCTGGTTAGGTTGGCATCGAAAAAAACGCTCTCGGGTGCTTTAGAGTGCCGAGTTTATCACTGCGCATGAAGAAATGACCACCTCCAACGTTTGGTTTATGTTTTATAAGCATTTTTAATTTTATTGCTTAAATCGCATTTTCTCGGCGAGCTGAGCACTTTTTCTGAATTGTGCCGCTCCCGTCACTCTGGTTAGGTTGGCATGGAAAAAAACGCTCTCGGGTGCTTTAGAGTGCCGAGTTTATTACTGCGTAATAAGAAATGACCATCTACAACGTTTGGTTTATGTTTTATAAGCATTTTTAATTTTATTGCTTAAATCGCATTTTCTCGGCGAGCTGAGCACTTTTTCTGAATTGTGCCGCTCCCGTCACTCTGTTTAGGTTGGCATGGAAAAAAACGCTCTCGGGTGCTTTAGAGTGCCGAGTTTATCACTGCACATGAAGAAAAGACCACCTCCAACGTTTGGTTTATGTTTTATAAGCATTTTTAGTTTTATTGCTTAAATCGCATTTTCTCGGCGAGCTGAGCGCTTTTTCTGAATTGTGCCGCTCCCGTCACTCTGGTTAGGTTGGCATCGAAAAAAACGCTCTCGGGTGCTTTAGAGTGCCGAGTTTATTACTGCGTAATAAGAAATGACCATTTACAACGTTTGGTTTATGTTTTATAAGCATTTTTAATTTTATTGCTTAAATCGCATTTTCTCGGCGAGCTGAGCACTTTTTCTGAATTGTGCCGCTCCCGTCACTCTGGTTAGGTTGGCATCGAAAAAAACGCTCTCGGGTGCTTTAGAGTGCCGAGTTTATCACTGCGCATGAAGAAATGACCACCTCCAACGTTTGGTTTATGTTTTATAAGCATTTTTAATTTTATTGCTTAAATCGCATTTTCTCGGCGAGCTGAGCACTTTTTCTGAATTGTGCCGCTCCCGTCACTCTGGTTAGGTTGGCATCGAAAAAAACGCTCTCGGGTGCTTTAGAGTGCCGAGTTTATCACTGCGCATGAAGAAATGACCACCTCCAACGTTTGGTTTATGTTTTATAAGCATTTTTAATTTTATTGCTTAAATCGCATTTTCTCGGCGAGCTGAGCACTTTTTCTGAATTGTGCCGCTCCCGTCACTCTGGTTAGGTTGGCATCGAAAAAAACGCTCTCGGGTGCTTTAGAGTGCCGAGTTTATCACTGCGCATGAAGAAATGACCACCTCCAACGTTTGGTTTATGTTTTATAAGCATTTTTAATTTTATTGCTTAAATCGCATTTTCTCGGCGAGCTGAGCACTTTTTCTGAATTGTGCCGCTCCCGTCACTCTGGTTAGGTTGGCATGGAAAAAAACGCTCTCGGGTGCTTTAGAGTGCCGAGTTTATTACTGCGTAATAAGAAATGACCATCTACAACGTTTGGTTTATGTTTTATAAGCATTTTTAATTTTATTGCTTAAATCGCATTTTCTCGGCGAGCTGAGCACTTTTTCTGAATTGTGCCGCTCCCGTCACTCTGTTTAGGTTGGCATGGAAAAAAACGCTCTCGGGTGCTTTAGAGTGCCGAGTTTATCACTGCACATGAAGAAAAGACCACCTCCAACGTTTGGTTTATGTTTTATAAGCATTTTTAATTTTATTGCTTAAATCGCATTTTCTCGGCGAGCTGAGCGCTTTTTCTGAATTGTGCCGCTCCCGTCACTCTGGTTAGGTTGGCATCGAAAAAAACGCTCTCGGGTGCTTTAGAGTGCCGAGTTTATTACTGCGTAATAAGAAATGACCATTTACAACGTTTGGTTTATGTTTTATAAGCATTTTTAATTTTATTGCTTAAATCGCATTTTCTCGGCGAGCTGAGCACTTTTTCTGAATTGTGCCGCTCCCGTCACTCTGGTTAGGTTGGCATCGAAAAAAACGCTCTCGGGTGCTTTAGAGTGCCGAGTTTATCACTGTGCATGAAGAAATGACCACCTCCAACGTTTGGTTTATGTTTTATAAGCATTTTTAATTTTATTGCTTAAATCGCATTTTCTCGGCGAGCTGAGCGCTTTTTCTGAATTGTGCCGCTCCCGTCACTCTGGTTAGGTTGGCATCGAAAAAAACGCTCTCGGGTGCTTTAGAGTGCCGAGTTTATTACTGCGTAATAAGAAATGACCATCTACAACGTTTGGTTTATGTTTTATAAGCATTTTTAATTTTATTGCTTAAATCGCATTTTCTCGGCGAGCTGAGCACTTTTTCTGAATTGTGCCGCTCCCGTCACTCTGGTTAGGTTGGCATCGAAAAAAACGCTCTCGGGTGCTTTAGAGTGCCGAGTTTATCACTGTGCATGAAGAAATGACCACCTCCAACGTTTGGTTTATGTTTTATAAGCATTTTTAATTTTATTGCTTAAATCGCATTTTCTCGGCGAGCTGAGCGCTTTTTCTGAATTGTGCCGCTCCCGTCACTCTGGTTAGGTTGGCATCGAAAAAAACGCTCTTGGGTGCTTTAGAGTGCCGAGTTTATCACTGCGCATGAAGAAATGACCACCTCCAACGTTTGGTTTATGTTTTATAAGCATTTTTAATTTTATTGCTTAAATCGCATTTTCTCGGCGAGCTGAGCACTTTTTCTGAATTGTGCCGCTCCCGTCACTCTGGTTAGGTTGGCATCGAAAAAAACGCTCTCGGGTGCTTTAGAGTGCCGAGTTTATCACTGCGCATGAAGAAATGACCAACTCCAACGTTTGGTTTATGTTTTATAAGCATTTTTAATTTTATTGCTTAAATCGCATTTTCTCGGCGAGCTGAGCACTTTTTCTGAATTGTGCCGCTCCCGTCACTCTGGTTAGGTTGGCATCGAAAAAAACGCTCTCGGGTGCTTTAGAGTGCCGAGTTTATCACTGCGCATGAAGAAATGACCACCTCCAACGTTTGGTTTATGTTTTATAAGCATTTTTAATTTTATTGCTTAAATCGCATTTTCTCGGCGAGCTGAGCACTTTTTCTGAATTGTGCCGCTCCCGTCACTCTGGTTAGGTTGGCATGGAAAAAAACGCTCTCGGGTGCTTTAGAGTGCCGAGTTTATCACTGCGCATGAAGAAATGACCACCTCCAACGTTTGGTTTATGTTTTATAAGCATTTTTAATTTTATTGCTTAAATCGCATTTTCTCGGCGAGCTGAGCACTTTTTCTGAATTGTGCCGCTCCCGTCACTCTGGTTAGGTTGGCATGGAAAAAAACGCTCTCGGGTGCTTTAGAGTGCCGAGTTTATTACTGCGTAATAAGAAATGACCATCTACAACGTTTGGTTTATGTTTTATAAGCATTTTAAATTTTATTGCTTAAATTGCATTTTCTCGGCGAGCTGAGCACTTTTTCTGAATTGTGCCGCTCCCGTCACTCTGGTTAGGTTGGCATCGAAAAAAACGCTCTCGGGTGCTTTAGAGTGCCGAGTTTATCACTGCGCATGAAGAAATGACCACCTCCAACGTTTGGTTTATGTTTTATAAGCATTTTTAATTTTATTGCTTAAATCGCATTTTCTCGGCGAGCTGAGCACTTTTTCTGAATTGTGCCGCTCCCGTCACTCTGGTTAGGTTGGCATCGAAAAAAACGCTCTCGGGTGCTTTAGAGTGCCGAGTTTATCACTGCGCATGAAGAAATGACCACCTCCAACGTTTGGTTTATGTTTTATAAGCATTTTTAATTTTATTGCTTAAATCGCATTTTCTCGGCGAGCTGAGCGCTTTTTCTGAATTGTGCCGCTCCCGTCACTCTGGTTAGGTTGGCATCGAAAAAAACGCTCTCGGGTGCTTTAGAGTGCCGAGTTTATCACTGCGCATGAAGAAATGACCACCTCCAACGTTTGGTTTATGTTTTATAAGCATTTTTAATTTTATTGCTTAAATCGCATTTTCTCGGCGAGCTGAGCGCTTTTTCTGAATTGTGCCGCTCCCGTCACTCTGGTTAGGTTGGCATCGAAAAAAACGCTCTCGGGTGCTTTAGAGTGCCGAGTTTATCACTGCGCATGAAGAAATGACCACCTCCAACGTTTGGTTTATGTTTTATAAGCATTTTTAATTTTATTGCTTAAATCGCATTTTCTCGGCGAGCTGAGCACTTTTTCTGAATTGTGCCGCTCCCGTCACTCTGGTTAGGTTGGCATCGAATAAAACGCTCTCGGGTGCTTTAGAGTCCCGAGTTTATCACTGCGCATGAAGAAATGACCACCTCCAACGTTTGGTTTATGTTTTATAAGCATTTTTAATTTTATTGCTTAAATCGCATTTTCTCGGCGAGCTGAGCACTTTTTCTGAATTGTGCCGCTCCCGTCACTCTGGTTAGGTTGGCATCGAAAAAAACGCTCTCGGGTGCTTTAGAGTGCCGAGTTTATCACTGCGCATGAAGAAATGACCACCTCCAACGTTTGGTTTATGTTTTATAAGCATTTTTAATTTTATTGCTTAAATCGCATTTTCTCGGCGAGCTGAGCACTTTTTCTGAATTGTGCCGCTCCCGTCACTCTGGTTAGGTTGGCATCGAAAAAAACGCTCTCGGGTGCTTTAGAGTGCCGAGTTTATCACTGCGCATGAAGAAATGACCACCTCCAACGTTTGGTTTATGTTTTATAAGCATTTTTAATTTTATTGCTTAAATCGCATTTTCTCGGCGAGCTGAGCACTTTTTCTGAATTGTGCCGCTCCCGTCACTCTGGTTAGGTTGGCATGGAAAAAAACGCTCTCGGGTGCTTTAGAGTGCCGAGTTTATCACCGCGCATGAAGAAATGACCACCTCCAACGTTTGGTTTATGTTTTATAAGCATTTTTAATTTTATTGCTTAAATCGCATTTTCTCGGCGAGCTGAGCGCTTTTTCTGAATTGTGCCGCTCCCGTCACTCTGGTTAGGTTGGCATCGAATAAAACGCTCTCGGGTGCTTTAGAGTGCCGAGTTTATCACTGCGCATGAAGAAATGACCACCTCCAACGTTTGGTTTATGTTTTATAAGCATTTTTAATTTTATTGCTTAAATCGCATTTTCTCGGCGAGCTGAGCACTTTTTCTGAATTGTGCCGCTCCCGTCACTCTGGTTAGGTTGGCATGGAAAAAAACGCTCTCGGGTGCTTTAGAGTGCCGAGTTTATTACTGCGTAATAAGAAATGACCATCTACAACGTTTGGTTTATGTTTTATAAGCATTTTTAATTTTATTGCTTAAATCGCATTTTCTCGGCGAGCTGAGCACTTTTTCTGAATTGTGCCGCTCCCGTCACTCTGGTTAGGTTGGCATGGAAAAAAACGCTCTCGGGTGCTTTAGAGTGCCGAGTTTATCACTGCGCATGAAGAAATGACCACCTCCAACGTTTGGTTTATGTTTTATAAGCATTTTTAATTTTATTGCTTAAATCGCATTTTCTCGGCGAGCTGAGCACTTTTTCTGAATTGTGCCGCTCCCGTCACTCTGGTTAGGTTGGCATGGAAAAAAACGCTCTCGGGTGCTTTAGAGTGCCGAGTTTATCACTGCGCATGAAGAAATGACCACCTCCAACGTTTGGTTTATGTTTTATAAGCATTTTTAATTTTATTGCTTAAATCGCATTTTCTCGGCGAGCTGAGCACTTTTTCTGAATTGTGCCGCTCCCGTCACTCTGGTTAGGTTGGCATGGAAAAAAACGCTCTCGGGTGCTTTAGAGTGCCGAGTTTATTACTGCGTAATAAGAAATGACCATCTACAACGTTTGGTTTATGTTTTATAAGCATTTTTAATTTTATTGCTTAAATCGCATTTTCTCGGCGAGCTGAGCACTTTTTCTGAATTGTGCCGCTCCCGTCACTCTGGTTAGGTTGGCATCGAAAAAAACGCTCTCGGGTGCTTTAGAGTGCCGAGTTTATCACTGCGCATGAAGAAATGACCACCTCCAACGTTTGGTTTATGTTTTATAAGCATTTTTAATTTTATTGCTTAAATCGCATTTTCTCGGCGAGCTGAGCACTTTTTCTGAATTGTGCCGCTCCCGTCACTCTGGTTAGGTTGGCATGGAAAAAAACGCTCTCGGGTGCTTTAGAGTGCCGAGTTTATTACTGCGTAATAAGAAATGACCATCTACAACGTTTGGTTTATGTTTTATAAGCATTTTTAATTTTATTGCTTAAATCGCATTTTCTCGGCGAGCTGAGCACTTTTTCTGAATTGTGCCGCTCCCGTCACTCTGTTTAGGTTGGCATGGAAAAAAACGCTCTCGGGTGCTTTAGAGTGCCGAGTTTATCACTGCACATGAAGAAAAGACCACCTCCAACGTTTGGTTTATGTTTTATAAGCATTTTTAATTTTATTGCTTAAATCGCATTTTCTCGGCGAGCTGAGCGCTTTTTCTGAATTGTGCCGCTCCCGTCACTCTGGTTAGGTTGGCATCGAAAAAAACGCTCTCGGGTGCTTTAGAGTGCCGAGTTTATTACTGCGTAATAAGAAATGACCATTTACAACGTTTGGTTTATGTTTTATAAGCATTTTTAATTTTATTGCTTAAATCGCATTTTCTCGGCGAGCTGAGCACTTTTTCTGAATTGTGCCGCTCCCGTCACTCTGGTTAGGTTGGCATCGAAAAAAACGCTCTCGGGTGCTTTAGAGTGCCGAGTTTATCACTGCGCATGAAGAAATGACCACCTCCAACGTTTGGTTTATGTTTTATAAGCATTTTTAATTTTATTGCTTAAATCGCATTTTCTCGGCGAGCTGAGCACTTTTTCTGAATTGTGCCGCTCCCGTCACTCTGGTTAGGTTGGCATCGAAAAAAACGCTCTCGGGTGCTTTAGAGTGCCGAGTTTATCACTGCGCATGAAGAAATGACCACCTCCAACGTTTGGTTTATGTTTTATAAGCATTTTTAATTTTATTGCTTAAATCGCATTTTCTCGGCGAGCTGAGCACTTTTTCTGAATTGTGCCGCTCCCGTCACTCTGGTTAGGTTGGCATCGAAAAAAACGCTCTCGGGTGCTTTAGAGTGCCGAGTTTATCACTGCGCATGAAGAAATGACCACCTCCAACGTTTGGTTTATGTTTTATAAGCATTTTTAATTTTATTGCTTAAATCGCATTTTCTCGGCGAGCTGAGCACTTTTTCTGAATTGTGCCGCTCCCGTCACTCTGGTTAGGTTGGCATGGAAAAAAACGCTCTCGGGTGCTTTAGAGTGCCGAGTTTATTACTGCGTAATAAGAAATGACCATCTACAACGTTTGGTTTATGTTTTATAAGCATTTTTAATTTTATTGCTTAAATCGCATTTTCTCGGCGAGCTGAGCACTTTTTCTGAATTGTGCCGCTCCCGTCACTCTGTTTAGGTTGGCATGGAAAAAAACGCTCTCGGGTGCTTTAGAGTGCCGAGTTTATCACTGCACATGAAGAAAAGACCACCTCCAACGTTTGGTTTATGTTTTATAAGCATTTTTAATTTTATTGCTTAAATCGCATTTTCTCGGCGAGCTGAGCGCTTTTTCTGAATTGTGCCGCTCCCGTCACTCTGGTTAGGTTGGCATCGAAAAAAACGCTCTCGGGTGCTTTAGAGTGCCGAGTTTATTACTGCGTAATAAGAAATGACCATTTACAACGTTTGGTTTATGTTTTATAAGCATTTTTAATTTTATTGCTTAAATCGCATTTTCTCGGCGAGCTGAGCACTTTTTCTGAATTGTGCCGCTCCCGTCACTCTGGTTAGGTTGGCATCGAAAAAAACGCTCTCGGGTGCTTTAGAGTGCCGAGTTTATCACTGTGCATGAAGAAATGACCACCTCCAACGTTTGGTTTATGTTTTATAAGCATTTTTAATTTTATTGCTTAAATCGCATTTTCTCGGCGAGCTGAGCGCTTTTTCTGAATTGTGCCGCTCCCGTCACTCTGGTTAGGTTGGCATCGAAAAAAACGCTCTCGGGTGCTTTAGAGTGCCGAGTTTATTACTGCGTAATAAGAAATGACCATCTACAACGTTTGGTTTATGTTTTATAAGCATTTTTAATTTTATTGCTTAAATCGCATTTTCTCGGCGAGCTGAGCACTTTTTCTGAATTGTGCCGCTCCCGTCACTCTGGTTAGGTTGGCATCGAAAAAAACGCTCTCGGGTGCTTTAGAGTGCCGAGTTTATCACTGTGCATGAAGAAATGACCACCTCCAACGTTTGGTTTATGTTTTATAAGCATTTTTAATTTTATTGCTTAAATCGCATTTTCTCGGCGAGCTGAGCGCTTTTTCTGAATTGTGCCGCTCCCGTCACTCTGGTTAGGTTGGCATCGAAAAAAACGCTCTTGGGTGCTTTAGAGTGCCGAGTTTATCACTGCGCATGAAGAAATGACCACCTCCAACGTTTGGTTTATGTTTTATAAGCATTTTTAATTTTATTGCTTAAATCGCATTTTCTCGGCGAGCTGAGCACTTTTTCTGAATTGTGCCGCTCCCGTCACTCTGGTTAGGTTGGCATCGAAAAAAACGCTCTCGGGTGCTTTAGAGTGCCGAGTTTATCACTGCGCATGAAGAAATGACCAACTCCAACGTTTGGTTTATGTTTTATAAGCATTTTTAATTTTATTGCTTAAATCGCATTTTCTCGGCGAGCTGAGCACTTTTTCTGAATTGTGCCGCTCCCGTCACTCTGGTTAGGTTGGCATCGAAAAAAACGCTCTCGGGTGCTTTAGAGTGCCGAGTTTATCACTGCGCATGAAGAAATGACCACCTCCAACGTTTGGTTTATGTTTTATAAGCATTTTTAATTTTATTGCTTAAATCGCATTTTCTCGGCGAGCTGAGCACTTTTTCTGAATTGTGCCGCTCCCGTCACTCTGGTTAGGTTGGCATCGAATAAAACGCTCTCGGGTGCTTTAGAGTGCCGAGTTTATCACTGCGCATGAAGAAATGACCACCTCCAACGTTTGGTTTATGTTTTATAAGCATTTTTAATTTTATTGCTTAAATCGCATTTTCTCGGCGAGCTGAGCACTTTTTCTGAATTGTGCCGCTCCCGTCACTCTGGTTAGGTTGGCATGGAAAAAAACGCTCTCGGGTGCTTTAGAGTGCCGAGTTTATCACTGCGCATGAAGAAATGACCACCTCCAACGTTTGGTTTATGTTTTATAAGCATTTTTAATTTTATTGCTTAAATCGCATTTTCTCGGCGAGCTGAGCACTTTTTCTGAATTGTGCCGCTCCCGTCACTCTGGTTAGGTTGGCATGGAAAAAAACGCTCTCGGGTGCTTTAGAGTGCCGAGTTTATTACTGCGTAATAAGAAATGACCATCTACAACGTTTGGTTTATGTTTTATAAGCATTTTAAATTTTATTGCTTAAATTGCATTTTCTCGGCGAGCTGAGCACTTTTTCTGAATTGTGCCGCTCCCGTCACTCTGGTTAGGTTGGCATCGAAAAAAACGCTCTCGGGTGCTTTAGAGTGCCGAGTTTATCACTGCGCATGAAGAAATGACCACCTCCAACGTTTGGTTTATGTTTTATAAGCATTTTTAATTTTATTGCTTAAATCGCATTTTCTCGGCGAGCTGAGCACTTTTTCTGAATTGTGCCGCTCCCGTCACTCTGGTTAGGTTGGCATCGAAAAAAACGCTCTCGGGTGCTTTAGAGTGCCGAGTTTATCACTGCGCATGAAGAAATGACCACCTCCAACGTTTGGTTTATGTTTTATAAGCATTTTTAATTTTATTGCTTAAATCGCATTTTCTCGGCGAGCTGAGCGCTTTTTCTGAATTGTGCCGCTCCCGTCACTCTGGTTAGGTTGGCATCGAAAAAAACGCTCTCGGGTGCTTTAGAGTGCCGAGTTTATCACTGCGCATGAAGAAATGACCACCTCCAACGTTTGGTTTATGTTTTATAAGCATTTTTAATTTTATTGCTTAAATCGCATTTTCTCGGCGAGCTGAGCGCTTTTTCTGAATTGTGCCGCTCCCGTCACTCTGGTTAGGTTGGCATCGAAAAAAACGCTCTCGGGTGCTTTAGAGTGCCGAGTTTATCACTGCGCATGAAGAAATGACCACCTCCAACGTTTGGTTTATGTTTTATAAGCATTTTTAATTTTATTGCTTAAATCGCATTTTCTCGGCGAGCTGAGCACTTTTTCTGAATTGTGCCGCTCCCGTCACTCTGGTTAGGTTGGCATCGAATAAAACGCTCTCGGGTGCTTTAGAGTCCCGAGTTTATCACTGCGCATGAAGAAATGACCACCTCCAACGTTTGGTTTATGTTTTATAAGCATTTTTAATTTTATTGCTTAAATCGCATTTTCTCGGCGAGCTGAGCACTTTTTCTGAATTGTGCCGCTCCCGTCACTCTGGTTAGGTTGGCATCGAAAAAAACGCTCTCGGGTGCTTTAGAGTGCCGAGTTTATCACTGCGCATGAAGAAATGACCACCTCCAACGTTTGGTTTATGTTTTATAAGCATTTTTAATTTTATTGCTTAAATCGCATTTTCTCGGCGAGCTGAGCACTTTTTCTGAATTGTGCCGCTCCCGTCACTCTGGTTAGGTTGGCATCGAAAAAAACGCTCTCGGGTGCTTTAGAGTGCCGAGTTTATCACTGTGCATGAAGAAATGACCACCTCCAACGTTTGGTTTATGTTTTATAAGCATTTTTAATTTTATTGCTTAAATCGCATTTTCTCGGCGAGCTGAGCGCTTTTTCTGAATTGTGCCGCTCCCGTCACTCTGGTTAGGTTGGCATGGAAAAAAACGCTCTCGGGTGCTTTAGAGTGCCGAGTTTATCACTGCGCATGAAGAAATGACCACCTCCAACGTTTGGTTTATGTTTTATAAGCATTTTTAATTTTATTGCTTAAATCGCATTTTCTCGGCGAGCTGAGCGCTTTTTCTGAATTGTGCCGCTCCCGTCACTCTGGTTAGGTTGGCATCGAAAAAAACGCTCTCGGGTGCTTTAGAGTGCCGAGTTTATCACTGCGCATGAAGAAATGACCACCTCCAACGTTTGGTTTATGTTTTATAAGCATTTTTAATTTTATTGCTTAAATCGCATTTACTCGGCGAGCTGAGCACTTTTTCTGAATTGTGCCGCTCCCGTCACTCTGGTTAGGTTGGCATCGAAAAAAACGCTCTCGGGTGCTTTAGAGTGCCGAGTTTATCACTGCGCATGAAGAAATGACCACCTCCAACGTTTGGTTTATGTTTTATAAGCATTTTTAATTTTATTGCTTAAATCGCATTTTCTCGGCGAGCTGAGCACTTTTTCTGAATTGTGCCGCTCCCGTCACTCTGGTTAGGTTGGCATGGAAAAAAACGCTCTCGGGTGCTTTAGAGTGCCGAGTTTATCACCGCGCATGAAGAAATGACCACCTCCAACGTTTGGTTTATGTTTTATAAGCATTTTTAATTTTATTGCTTAAATCGCATTTTCTCGGCGAGCTGAGCGCTTTTTCTGAATTGTGCCGCTCCCGTCACTCTGGTTAGGTTGGCATCGAATAAAACGCTCTCGGGTGCTTTAGAGTGCCGAGTTTATCACTGCGCATGAAGAAATGACCACCTCCAACGTTTGGTTTATGTTTTATAAGCATTTTTAATTTTATTGCTTAAATCGCATTTTCTCGGCGAGCTGAGCACTTTTTCTGAATTGTGCCGCTCCCGTCACTCTGGTTAGGTTGGCATGAAAAAAAACGCTCTCGGGTGCTTTAGAGTGCCGAGTTTATTACTGCGTAATAAGAAATGACCATCTACAACGTTTGGTTTATGTTTTATAAGCATTTTTAATTTTATTGCTTAAATCGCATTTTCTCGGCGAGCTGAGCACTTTTTCTGAATTGTGCCGCTCCCGTCACTCTGGTTAGGTTGGCATGGAAAAAAACGCTCTCGGGTGCTTTAGAGTGCCGAGTTTATCACTGCGCATGAAGAAATGACCTCCTCCAACGTTTGGTTTATGTTTTATAAGCATTTTTAATTTTATTGCTTAAATCGCATTTTCTCGGCGAGCTGAGCACTTTTTCTGAATTGTGCCGCTCCCGTCACTCTGGTTAGGTTGGCATGGAAAAAAACGCTCTCGGGTGCTTTAGAGTGCCGAGTTTATCACTGCGCATGAAGAAATGACCACCTCCAACGTTTGGTTTATGTTTTATAAGCATTTTTAATTTTATTGCTTAAATCGCATTTTCTCGGCGAGCTGAGCACTTTTTCTGAATTGTGCCGCTCCCGTCACTCTGGTTAGGTTGGCATGGAAAAAAACGCTCTCGGGTGCTTTAGAGTGCCGAGTTTATTACTTCGTAATAAGAAATGACCATCTACAACGTTTGGTTTATGTTTTATAAGCATTTTTAATTTTATTGCTTAAATCGCATTTTCTCGGCGAGCTGAGCACTTTTTCTGAATTGTGCCGCTCCCGTCACTCTGGTTAGGTTGGCATCGAAAAAAACGCTCTCGGGTGCTTTAGAGTGCCGAGTTTATCACTGCGCATGAAGAAATGACCACCTCCAACGTTTGGTTTATGTTTTATAAGCATTTTTAATTTTATTGCTTAAATCGCATTTTCTCGGCGAGCTGAGCACTTTTTCTGAATTGTGCCGCTCCCGTCACTCTGGTTAGGTTGGCATGGAAAAAAACGCTCTCGGGTGCTTTAGAGTGCCGAGTTTATTACTGCGTAATAAGAAATGACCATCTACAACGTTTGGTTTATGTTTTATAAGCATTTTTAATTTTATTGCTTAAATCGCATTTTCTCGGCGAGCTGAGCACTTTTTCTGAATTGTGCCGCTCCCGTCACTCTGTTTAGGTTGGCATGGAAAAAAACGCTCTCGGGTGCTTTAGAGTGCCGAGTTTATCACTGCACATGAAGAAAAGACCACCTCCAACGTTTGGTTTATGTTTTATAAGCATTTTTAATTTTATTGCTTAAATCGCATTTTCTCGGCGAGCTGAGCGCTTTTTCTGAATTGTGCCGCTCCCGTCACTCTGGTTAGGTTGGCATCGAAAAAAACGCTCTCGGGTGCTTTAGAGTGCCGAGTTTATTACTGCGTAATAAGAAATGACCATTTACAACGTTTGGTTTATGTTTTATAAGCATTTTTAATTTTATTGCTTAAATCGCATTTTCTCGGCGAGCTGAGCACTTTTTCTGAATTGTGCCGCTCCCGTCACTCTGGTTAGGTTGGCATCGAAAAAAACGCTCTCGGGTGCTTTAGAGTGCCGAGTTTATCACTGCGCATGAAGAAATGACCACCTCCAACGTTTGGTTTATGTTTTATAAGCATTTTTAATTTTATTGCTTAAATCGCATTTTCTCGGCGAGCTGAGCACTTTTTCTGAATTGTGCCGCTCCCGTCACTCTGGTTAGGTTGGCATCGAAAAAAACGCTCTCGGGTGCTTTAGAGTGCCGAGTTTATCACTGCGCATGAAGAAATGACCACCTCCAACGTTTGGTTTATGTTTTATAAGCATTTTTAATTTTATTGCTTAAATCGCATTTTCTCGGCGAGCTGAGCACTTTTTCTGAATTGTGCCGCTCCCGTCACTCTGGTTAGGTTGGCATCGAAAAAAACGCTCTCGGGTGCTTTAGAGTGCCGAGTTTATCACTGCGCATGAAGAAATGACCACCTCCAACGTTTGGTTTATGTTTTATAAGCATTTTTAATTTTATTGCTTAAATCGCATTTTCTCGGCGAGCTGAGCACTTTTTCTGAATTGTGCCGCTCCCGTCACTCTGGTTAGGTTGGCATGGAAAAAAACGCTCTCGGGTGCTTTAGAGTGCCGAGTTTATTACTGCGTAATAAGAAATGACCATCTACAACGTTTGGTTTATGTTTTATAAGCATTTTTAATTTTATTGCTTAAATCGCATTTTCTCGGCGAGCTGAGCACTTTTTCTGAATTGTGCCGCTCCCGTCACTCTGTTTAGGTTGGCATGGAAAAAAACGCTCTCGGGTGCTTTAGAGTGCCGAGTTTATCACTGCACATGAAGAAAAGACCACCTCCAACGTTTGGTTTATGTTTTATAAGCATTTTTAATTTTATTGCTTAAATCGCATTTTCTCGGCGAGCTGAGCGCTTTTTCTGAATTGTGCCGCTCCCGTCACTCTGGTTAGGTTGGCATCGAAAAAAACGCTCTCGGGTGCTTTAGAGTGCCGAGTTTATTACTGCGTAATAAGAAATGACCATTTACAACGTTTGGTTTATGTTTTATAAGCATTTTTAATTTTATTGCTTAAATCGCATTTTCTCGGCGAGCTGAGCACTTTTTCTGAATTGTGCCGCTCCCGTCACTCTGGTTAGGTTGGCATCGAAAAAAACGCTCTCGGGTGCTTTAGAGTGCCGAGTTTATCACTGTGCATGAAGAAATGACCACCTCCAACGTTTGGTTTATGTTTTATAAGCATTTTTAATTTTATTGCTTAAATCGCATTTTCTCGGCGAGCTGAGCGCTTTTTCTGAATTGTGCCGCTCCCGTCACTCTGGTTAGGTTGGCATCGAAAAAAACGCTCTCGGGTGCTTTAGAGTGCCGAGTTTATTACTGCGTAATAAGAAATGACCATCTACAACGTTTGGTTTATGTTTTATAAGCATTTTTAATTTTATTGCTTAAATCGCATTTTCTCGGCGAGCTGAGCACTTTTTCTGAATTGTGCCGCTCCCGTCACTCTGGTTAGGTTGGCATCGAAAAAAACGCTCTCGGGTGCTTTAGAGTGCCGAGTTTATCACTGTGCATGAAGAAATGACCACCTCCAACGTTTGGTTTATGTTTTATAAGCATTTTTAATTTTATTGCTTAAATCGCATTTTCTCGGCGAGCTGAGCGCTTTTTCTGAATTGTGCCGCTCCCGTCACTCTGGTTAGGTTGGCATCGAAAAAAACGCTCTTGGGTGCTTTAGAGTGCCGAGTTTATCACTGCGCATGAAGAAATGACCACCTCCAACGTTTGGTTTATGTTTTATAAGCATTTTTAATTTTATTGCTTAAATCGCATTTTCTCGGCGAGCTGAGCACTTTTTCTGAATTGTGCCGCTCCCGTCACTCTGGTTAGGTTGGCATCGAAAAAAACGCTCTCGGGTGCTTTAGAGTGCCGAGTTTATCACTGCGCATGAAGAAATGACCACCTCCAACGTTTGGTTTATGTTTTATAAGCATTTTTAATTTTATTGCTTAAATCGCATTTTCTCGGCGAGCTGAGCACTTTTTCTGAATTGTGCCGCTCCCGTCACTCTGGTTAGGTTGGCATCGAATAAAACGCTCTCGGGTGCTTTAGAGTGCCGAGTTTATCACTGCGCATGAAGAAATGACCACCTCCAACGTTTGGTTTATGTTTTATAAGCATTTTTAATTTTATTGCTTAAATCGCATTTTCTCGGCGAGCTGAGCACTTTTTCTGAATTGTGCCGCTCCCGTCACTCTGGTTAGGTTGGCATCCAAAAAAACGCTCTCGGGTGCTTTAGAGTGCCGAGTTTATCACTGCGCATGAAGAAATGACCACCTCCAACGTTTGGTTTAGGTTTTATAAGCATTTTTAATTTTATTGCTTAAATCGCATTTTCTCGGCGAGCTGAGCACTTTTTCTGAATTGTGCCGCTCCCGTCACTCTGGTTAGGTTGGCATCGAAAAAAACGCTCTCGGGTGCTTTAGAGTGCCGAGTTTATCACTGTGCATGAAGAAATGACCACCTCCAACGTTTGGTTTATGTTTTATAAGCATTTTTAATTTTATTGCTTAAATCGCATTTTCTCGGCGAGCTGAGCACTTTTTCTGAATTGTGCCGCTCCCGTCACTCTGGTTAGGTTGGCATGGAAAAAAACGCTCTCGGGTGCTTTAGAGTGCCGAGTTTATCACTGCGCATGAAGAAATGACCACCTCCAACGTTTGGTTTATGTTTTATAAGCATTTTTAATTTTATTGCTTAAATCGCATTTTCTCGGCGAGCTGAGCACTTTTTCTGAATTGTGCCGCTCCCGTCACTCTGGTTAGGTTGGCATGGAAAAAAACGCTCTCGGGTGCTTTAGAGTGCCGAGTTTATCACTGTGCATGAAGAAATGACCACCTCCAACGTTTGGTTTATGTTTTATAAGCATTTTTAATTTTATTGCTTAAATCGCATTTTCTCGGCGAGCTGAGCACTTTTTCTGAATTGTGCCGCTCCCGTCACTCTGGTTAGGTTGGCATCGAAAAAAACGCTCTCGGGTGCTTTAGAGTGCCGAGTTTATCACTGCGCATGAAGAAATGACCACCTCCAACGTTTGGTTTATGTTTTATAAGCATTTTTAATTTTATTGCTTAAATCGCATTTTCTCGGCGAGCTGAGCACTTTTTCTGAATTGTGCCGCTCCCGTCACTCTGGTTAGGTTGGCATGGAAAAAAACGCTCTCGGGTGTTTAGAGTGCCGAGTTTATTACTGCGTAATAAGAAATGACCATCTACAACGTTTGGTTTATGTTTTATAAGCATTTTAAATTTTATTGCTTAAATTGCATTTTCTCGGCGAGCTGAGCACTTTTTCTGAATTGTGCCGCTCCCGTCACTCTGGTTAGGTTGGCATCGAAAAAAACGCTCTCGGGTGCTTTAGAGTGCCGAGTTTATCACTGCGCATGAAGAAATGACCACCTCCAACGTTTGGTTTATGTTTTATAAGCATTTTTAATTTTATTGCTTAAATCGCATTTTCTCGGCGAGCTGAGCACTTTTTCTGAATTGTGCCGCTCCCGTCACTCTGGTTAGGTTGGCATGGAAAAAAAACGCTCTCGGGTGCTTTAGAGTGCCGAGTTTATCACTGCACATGAAGAAATGACCACCTCCAACGTTTGGTTTATGTTTTATAAGCATTTTTAATTGTATTGCTTAAATCGCATTTTCTCGGCGAGCTGAGCTATTTTTCTGAATTGTGCCGCTCCCGTCACTCTGGTTAGGTTGGCATGGAAAAAAACGCTCTCGGGTGCTTTAGAGTGCCGAGTTTATCACTGCGCATGAAGAAATGGCCACCTCCAACGTTTGGTTTATGTTTTATAAGCATTTTTAATTTTATTGCTTAAATCGCATTTTCTCGGCGAGCTGAGCACTTTTTCTGAATTGTGCCGCTCCCGTCACTCTGGTTAGGTTGGCATCCAAAAAAACGCTCTCGGGTGCTTTAGAGTGCCGAGTTTATTACTGCGTAATAAGAAATGACCATCTACAACGTTTGGTTTATGTTTTATAAGCATTTTTAATTTTATTGCTTAAATCGCATTTTCTCGGCGAGCTGAGCACTTTTTCTGAATTGTGCCGCTCCCGTCACTCTGGTTAGGTTGGCATCGAAAAAAACGCTCTCGGGTGCTTTAGAGTGCCGAGTTTATCACTGCGCATGAAGAAATGACCACCTCCAACGTTTGGTTTATGTTTTATAAGCATTTTTAATTTTATTGCTTAAATCGCATTTTCTCGGCGAGCTGAGCGCTTTTTCTGAATTGTGCCGCTCCCGTCACTCTGGTTAGGTTGGCATCGAATAAAACGCTCTCGGGTGCTTTAGAGTGCCGAGTTTATCACTGCGCATGAAGAAATTACCACCTCCAACGTTTGGTTTATGTTTTATAAGCATTTTTAATTTTATTGCTTAAATCGCATTTTCTCGGCGAGCTGAGCACTTTTTCTGAATTGTGCCGCTCCCGTCACTCTGGTTAGGTTGGCATGGAAAAAAACGCTCTCGGGTGCTTTAGAGTGCCGAGTTTATTACTGCGTAATAAGAAATGACCATCTACAACGTTTGGTTTATGTTTTATAAGCATTTTTAATTTTATTGCTTAAATCGCATTTTCTCGGCGAGCTGAGCACTTTTTCTGAATTGTGCCGCTCCCGTCACTCTGGTTAGGTTGGCATGGAAAAAAACGCTCTCGGGTGCTTTAGAGTGCCGAGTTTATCACTGCGCATGAAGAAATGACCACCTCCAACGTTTGGTTTATGTTTTATAAGCATTTTTAATTTTATTGCTTAAATCGCATTTTCTCGGCGAGCTGAGCACTTTTTCTGAATTGTGCCGCTCCCGTCACTCTGGTTAGGTTGGCATGGAAAAAAACGCTCTCGGGTGCTTTAGAGTGCCGAGTTTATCACTGCGCATGAAGAAATGGCCACCTCCAACGTTTGGTTTATGTTTTATAAGCATTTTTAATTTTATTGCTTGAATCGCATTTTCTCGGCGAGCTGAGCACTTTTTCTGAATTGTGCCGCTCCCGTCACTCTGGTTAGGTTGGCATGGAAAAAAACGCTCTCGGGTGCTTTAGAGTGCCGAGTTTATCACTGCGCATGAAGAAATGGCCACCTCCAACGTTTGGTTTATGTTTTATAAGCATTTTTAATTTTATTGCTTAAATCGCATTTTCTCGGCGAGCTGAGCACTTTTTCTGAATAGTGCCGCTCCCGTCACTCTGTTTAGGTTGGCATGGAAAAAAACGCTCTCGGGTGCTTTAGAGTGCCGAGTTTATCACTGCGCATGAAGAAAAGACCACCTCCAACGTTTGGTTTATGTTTTATAAGCATTTTTAATTTTATTGCTTAAATCGCATTTTCTCGGCGAGCTGAGCACTTTTTCTGAATTGTGCCGCTCCTGTCACTCTGGTTAGGTTGGCATGGAAAAAAACGCTCTCGGGTGCTTTAGAGTGCCGAGTTTATCACTGCGCATGAAGAAATGACCACCTCCAACGTTTGGTTTATGTTTTATAAGCATTTTTAATTTTATTGCTTAAATCGCATTTTCTCGGCGAGCTGAGCACTTTTTCTGAATTGTGCCGCTCCCGTCACTCTGGTTAGGTTGGCATGGAAAAAAACGCTCTCGGGTGCTTTAGAGTGCCGAGTTTATCACTGCGCATGAAGAAATGGCCACCTCCAACGTTTGGTTTATGTTTTATAAGCATTTTTAATTTTATTGCTTAAATCGCATTTTCTCGGCGAGCTGAGCACTTTTTCTGAATTGTGCCGCTCCCGTCACTCTGGTTAGGTTGGCATGCAAAAAAACGCTCTCGGGTGCTTTAGAGTGCCGAGTTTATCACTGCGCATGAAGAAATGGCCACCTCCAACGTTTGGTTTATGTTTTATAAGCATTTTTAATTTTATTGCTTAAATCGCATTTTCTCGGCGAGCTGAGCACTTTTTCTGAATTGTGCCGCTCCCGTCACTCTGGTTAGGTTGGCATGGAAAAAAACGCTCTCGGGTGCTTTAGAGTGCCGAGTTTATCACTGCGCATGAAGAAATGACCACCTCCAACGTTTGGTTTATGTTTTATAAGCATTTTTAATTTTATTGCTTAAATCGCATTTTCTCGGCGAGCTGAGCACTTTTTCTGAATTGTGCCGCTCCCGTCACTCTGGTTAGGTTGGCATGGAAAAAAACGCTCTCGGGTGCTTTAGAGTGCCGAGTTTATCACTGCGCATGAAGAAATGGCCACCTCCAACGTTTGGTTTATGTTTTATAAGCATTTTTAATTTTATTGCTTAAATCGCATTTTCTCGGCGAGCTGAGCACTTTTTCTGAATTGTGCCGCTCCCGTCACTCTGGTTAGGTTGGCATCGAAAAAAACGCTCTCGGGTGCTTTAGAGTGCCGAGTTTATCACTGCGCATGAAGAAATGACCACCTCCAACGTTTGGTTTATGTTTTATAAGCATTTTTAATTTTATTGCTTAAATCGCATTTTCTCGGCGAGCTGAGCACTTTTTCTGAATTGTGCCGCTCCCGTCACTCTGGTTAGGTTGGCATGGAAAAAAACGCTCTCGGGTGCTTTAGAGTGCCGAGTTTATTACTGCGTAATAAGAAATGACCATCTACAACGTTTGGTTTATGTTTTATAAGCATTTTTAATTTTATTGCTTAAATCGCATTTTCTCGGCGAGCTGAGCACTTTTTCTGAATTGTGCCGCTCCCGTCACTCTGTTTAGGTTGGCATGGAAAAAAACGCTCTCGGGTGCTTTAGAGTGCCGAGTTTATCACTGCGCATGAAGAAAAGACCACCTCCAACGTTTGGTTTATGTTTTATAAGCATTTTTAATTTTATTGCTTAAATCGCATTTTCTCGGCGAGCTGAGCACTTTTTCTGAATTGTGCCGCTCCTGTCACTCTGGTTAGGTTGGCATGGAAAAAAACGCTCTCGGGTGCTTTAGAGTGCCGAGTTTATCACTGCGCATGAAGAAATGACCACCTCCAACGTTTGGTTTATGTTTTATAAGCATTTTTAATTTTATTGCTTAAATCGCATTTTCTCGGCGAGCTGAGCACTTTTTCTGAATTGTGCCGCTCCCGTCACTCTGGTTAGGTTGGCATGGAAAAAAACGCTCTCGGGTGCTTTAGAGTGCCGAGTTTATCACTGCGCATGAAGAAATGGCCACCTCCAACGTTTGGTTTATGTTTTATAAGCATTTTTAATTTAGTTGCTTAAATCGCATTTTCTCGGCGAGCTGAGCACTTTTTCTGAATTGTGCCGCTCCCGTCACTCTGGTTAGGTTGGCATGGAAAAAAACGCTCTCGGGTGCTTTAGAGTGCCGAGTTTATCACTGCGCATGAAGAAATGGCCACCTCCAACGTTTGGTTTATGTTTTATAAGCATTTTTAATTTTATTGCTTAAATCGCATTTTCTCGGCGAGCTGAGCACTTTTTCTGAATTGTGCCGCTCCCGTCACTCTGGTTAGGTTGGCATGGAAAAAAACGCTCTCGGGTGCTTTAGAGTGCCGAGTTTATCACTGCGCATGAAGAAATGACCACCTCCAACGTTTGGTTTATGTTTTATAAGCATTTTTAATTTTATTGCTTAAATCGCATTTTCTCGGCGAGCTGAGCACTTTTTCTGAATTGTGCCGCTCCCGTCACTCTGGTTAGGTTGGCATGGAAAAAAACGCTCTCGGGTGCTTTAGAGTGCCGAGTTTATTACTGCGTAATAAGAAATGACCATCTACAACGTTTGGTTTATGTTTTATAAGCATTTTAAATTTTATTGCTTAAATCGCATTTTCTCGGCGAGCTGAGCACTTTTTCTGAATTGTGCCGCTCCCGTCACTCTGGTTAGGTTGGCATCGAAAAAAACGCTCTCGGGTGCTTTAGAGTGCCGAGTTTATCACTGCGCATGAAGAAATGACCACCTCCAACGTTTGGTTTATGTTTTATAAGCATTTTTAATTTTATTGCTTAAATCGCATTTTCTCGGCGAGCTGAGCACTTTTTCTGAATTGTGCCGCTCCCGTCACTCTGGTTAGGTTGGCATCGAAAAAAACGCTCTCGGGTGCTTTAGAGTGCCGAGTTTATCACTGTGCATGAAGAAATGACCACCTCCAACGTTTGGTTTATGTTTTATAAGCATTTTTAATTTTATTGCTTAAATCGCATTTTCTCGGCGAGCTGAGCACTTTTTCTGAATTGTGCCGCTCCCGTCACTCTGGTTAGGTTGGCATGGAAAAAAACGCTCTCGGGTGCTTTAGAGTGCCGAGTTTATCACTGCACATGAAGAAATGACCACCTCCAACGTTTGGTTTATGTTTTATAAGCATTTTTAATTGTATTGCTTAAATCGCATTTTCTCGGCGAGCTGAGCACTTTTTCTGAATTGTGCCGCTCCCGTCACTCTGGTTAGGTTGGCATGGAAAAAAACGCTCTCGGGTGCTTTAGAGTGCCGAGTTTATTACTGCGTAATAAGAAATGACCATCTACAACGTTTGGTTTATGTTTTATAAGCATTTTTAATTTTATTGCTTAAATCGCATTTTCTCGGCGAGCTGAGCACTTTTTCTGAATTGTGCCGCTCCCGTCACTCTGGTTAGGTTGGCATCGAAAAAAACGCACTCGGGTGCTTTAGAGTGCCGAGTTTATCACTGCGCATGAAGAAATGACCACCTCCAACGTTTGGTTTGTGTTTTATAAGCATTTTTAATTTTATTGCTTAAATCGCATTTTCTCGGCGAGCTGAGCACTTTTTCTGAATTGTGCCGCTCCCGTCACTCTGGTTAGGTTGGCATGGAAAAAAACGCTCTCGGGTGCTTTAGAGTGCCGAGTTTATCACCGCGCATGAAGAAATGACCACCTCCAACGTTTGGTTTATGTTTTATAAGCATTTTTAATTTTATTGCTTAAATCGCATTTTCTCGGCGAGCTGAGCGCTTTTTCTGAATTGTGCCGCTCCCGTCACTCTGGTTAGGTTGGCATCGAATAAAACGCTCTCGGGTGCGTTAGAGTGCCGAGTTTATCACTGCGCATGAAGAAATGACCACGTCCAACGTTTGGTTTATGTTTTATAAGCATTTTTAATTTTATTGCTTAAATCGCATTTTCTCGGCGAGCTGAGCACTTTTTCTGAATTGTGCCGCTCCCGTCACTCTGGTTAGGTTGGCATGGAAAAAAACGCTCTCGGGTGCTTTAGAGTGCCGAGTTTATTACTGCGTAATAAGAAATGACCATCTACAACGTTTGGTTTATGTTTTATAAGCATTTTTAATTTTATTGCTTAAATCGCATTTTCTCGGCGAGCTGAGCACTTTTTCTGAATTGTGCCGCTCCCGTCACTCTGGTTAGGTTGGCATGGAAAAAAACGCTCTCGGGTGCTTTAGAGTGCCGAGTTTATCACTGCGCATGAAGAAATGACCACCTCCAACGTTTGGTTTATGTTTTATAAGCATTTTTAATTTTATTGCTTAAATCGCATTTTCTCGGCGAGCTGAGCACTTTTTCTGAATTGTGCCGCTCCCGTCACTCTGGTTAGGTTGGCATCGAAAAAAACGCTCTCGGGTGCTTTAGAGTGCCGAGTTTATTACTGCGTAATAAGAAATGACCATTTACAACGTTTGGTTTATGTTTTATAAGCATTTTTAATTTTATTGCTTAAATCGCATTTTCTCGGCGAGCTGAGCACTTTTTCTGAATTGTGCCGCTCCCGTCACTCTGGTTAGGTTGGCATCGAAAAAAACGCTCTCGGGTGCTTTAGAGTGCCGAGTTTATCACTGTGCATGAAGAAATGACCACCTCCAACGTTTGGTTTATGTTTTATAAGCATTTTTAATTTTATTGCTTAAATCGCATTTTCTCGGCGAGCTGAGCGCTTTTTCTGAATTGTGCCGCTCCCGTCACTCTGGTTAGGTTGGCATCGAAAAAAACGCTCTCGGGTGCTTTAGAGTGCCGAGTTTATTACTGCGTAATAAGAAATGACCATCTACAACGTTTGGTTTATGTTTTATAAGCATTTTTAATTTTATTGCTTAAATCGCATTTTCTCGGCGAGCTGAGCACTTTTTCTGAATTGTGCCGCTCCCGTCACTCTGGTTAGGTTGGCATCGAAAAAAACGCTCTCGGGTGCTTTAGAGTGCCGAGTTTATCACTGTGCATGAAGAAATGACCACCTCCAACGTTTGGTTTATGTTTTATAAGCATTTTTAATTTTATTGCTTAAATCGCATTTTCTCGGCGAGCTGAGCGCTTTTTCTGAATTGTGCCGCTCCCGTCACTCTGGTTAGGTTGGCATCGAAAAAAACGCTCTTGGGTGCTTTAGAGTGCCGAGTTTATCACTGCGCATGAAGAAATGACCACCTCCAACGTTTGGTTTATGTTTTATAAGCATTTTTAATTTTATTGCTTAAATCGCATTTTCTCGGCGAGCTGAGCACTTTTTCTGAATTGTGCCGCTCCCGTCACTCTGGTTAGGTTGGCATCGAAAAAAACGCTCTCGGGTGCTTTAGAGTGCCGAGTTTATCACTGCGCATGAAGAAATGACCAACTCCAATGTTTGGTTTATGTTTTATAAGCATTTTTAATTTTATTGCTTAAATCGCATTTTCTCGGCGAGCTGAGCACTTTTTCTAAATTGTGCCGCTCCCGTCACTCTGGTTAGGTTGGCATCGAAAAAAACGCTCTCGGGTGCTTTAGAGTGCCGAGTTTATCACTGCGCATGAAGAAATGACCACCTCCAACGTTTGGTTTATGTTTTATAAGCATTTTTAATTTTATTGCTTAAATCGCATTTTCTCGGCGAGCTGAGCACTTTTTCTGAATTGTGCCGCTCCCGTCACTCTGGTTAGGTTGGCATCGAAAAAAACGCTCTCGGGTGCTTTAGAGTGCCGAATTTATCACTGCGCATGAAGAAATGACCACCTCCAACGTTTGGTTTATGTTTTATAAGCATTTTTAATTTTATTGCTTAAATCGCATTTTCTCGGCGAGCTGAGCGCTTTTTCTGAATTGTGCCGCTCCCGTCACTCTGGTTAGGTTGGCATCGAAAAAAACGCTCTCGGGTGCTTTAGAGTGCCGAGTTTATCACTGCGCATGAAGAAATGACCACCTCCAACGTTTGGTTTATGTTTTATAAGCATTTTTAATTTTATTGCTTAAATCGCATTTTCTCGGCGAGCCGAGCGCTTTTTCTGAATTGTGCCGCTCCCGTCACTCTGGTTAGGTTGGCATCGAAAAAAACGCTCTCGGGTGCTTTAGAGTGCCGAGTTTATCACTGCGCATGAAGAAATGACCACCTCCAACGTTTGGTTTATGTTTTATAAGCATTTTTAATTTTATTGCTTAAATCGCATTTTCTCGGCGAGCTGAGCACTTTTTCTGAATTGTGCCGCTCCCGTCACTCTGGTTAGGTTGGCATCGAAAAAAACGCTCTCGGGTGCTTTAGAGTGCCGAGTTTATCACTGCGCATGAAGAAATGACCACCTCCAACGTTTGGTTTATGTTTTATAAGCATTTTTAATTTTATTGCTTAAATCGCATTTTCTCGGCGAGCTGAGCACTTTTTCTGAATTGTGCCGCTCCCGTCACTCTGGTTAGGTTGGCATCGAAAAAAACGCTCTCGGGTGCTTTAGAGTGCCGAGTTTATCACCGCGCATGAAGAAATGACCACCTCCAACGTTTGGTTTATGTTTTATAAGCATTTTTAATTTTATTGCTTAAATCGCATTTTCTCGGCGAGCTGAGCGCTTTTTCAGAATTGTGCCGCTCCCGTCACTCTGGTTAGGTTGGCATCGAAAAAAACGCTCTCGGGTGCTTTAGAGTGCCGAGTTTATCACTGCGCATGAAGAAATGACCACCTCCAACGTTTGGTTTATGTTTTATAAGCATTTTTAATTTTATTGCTTAAATCGCATTTTCTCGGCGAGCTGAGCACTTTTTCTGAATTGTGCCGCTCCCGTAACTCTGGTTAGGTTGGCATCAAATAAAACGCTCTCGGGTGCTTTAGAGTGCCGAGTTTATCACTGCGCATGAAGAAATGACCACCTCCAACGTTTGGTTTATGTTTTATAAGCATTTTTAATTTTATTGCTTAAATCGCATTTTCTCGGCGAGCTGAGCACTTTTTCTGAATTGTGCCGCTCCCGTCACTCTGGTTAGGTTGGCATGGAAAAAAACGCTCTCGGGTGCTTTAGAGTGCCGAGTTTATCACTGCGCATGAAGAAATGACCACCTCCAACGTTTGGTTTATGTTTTATAAGCATTTTTAATTTTATTGCTTAAATCGCATTTTCTCGGCGAGCTGAGCACTTTTTCTGAATTGTGCCGCTCCCGTCACTCTGGTTAGGTTGGCATGGAAAAAAACGCTCTCGGGTGCTTTAGAGTGCCGAGTTTATTACTGCGTAATAAGAAATGACCATCTACAACGTTTGGTTTATGTTTTATAAGCATTTTAAATTTTATTGCTTAAATTGCATTTTCTCGGCGAGCTGAGCACTTTTTCTGAATTGTGCCGCTCCCGTCACTCTGGTTAGGTTGGCATCGAAAAAAACGCTCTCGGGTGCTTTAGAGTGCCGAGTTTATCACTGCGCATGAAGAAATGACCACCTCCAACGTTTGGTTTATGTTTTATAAGCATTTTTAATTTTATTGCTTAAATCGCATTTTCTCGGCGAGCTGAGCACTTTTTCTGAATTGTGCCGCTCCCGTCACTCTGGTTAGGTTGGTACCGAAAAAAACGCTCTCGGGTGCTTTAGAGTGCCGAGTTTATCACTGTGCATGAAGAAATGACCACCTCCAACGTTTGGTTTATGTTTTATAAGCATTTTTAATTTTATTGCTTAAATCGCATTTTCTCGGCGAGCTGAGCGCTTTTTCTGAATTGTGCCGCTCCCGTCACTCTGGTTAGGTTGGCATCGAAAAAAACGCTCTCGGGTGCTTTAGAGTGCCGAGTTTATCACTGTGCATGAAGAAATGACCACCTCCAACGTTTGGTTTATGTTTTATAAGCATTTTTAATTTTATTGCTTAAATCGCATTTTCTCGGCGAGCTGAGCACTTTTTCTGAATTGTGCCGCTCCCGTCACTCTGGTTAGGTTGGCATGGAAAAAAACGCTCTCGGGTGCTTTAGAGTGCCGAGTTTATCACTGCACATGAAGAAATGACCACCTCCAACGTTTGGTTTATGTTTTATAAGCATTTTTAATTGTATTGCTTAAATCGCATTTTCTCGGCGAGCTGAGCACTTTTTCTGAATTGTGCCGCTCCCGTCACTCTGGTTAGGTTGGCATGGAAAAAAACGCTCTCGGGTGCTTTAGAGTGCCGAGTTTATTACTGCGTAATAAGAAATGACCATCTACAACGTTTGGTTTATGTTTTATAAGCATTTTTAATTTTATTGCTTAAATCGCATTTTCTCGGCGAGCTGAGCACTTTTTCTGAATTGTGCCGCTCCCGTCACTCTGGTTAGGTTGGCATCGAAAAAAACGCTCTCGGGTGCTTTAGAGTGCCGAGTTTATCACTGCGCATGAAGAAATGACCACCTCCAACGTTTGGTTTATGTTTTATAAGCATTTTTAATTTTATTGCTTAAATCGCATTTTCTCGGCGAGCTGAGCACTTTTTCTGAATTGTGCCGCTCCCGTCACTCTGGTTAGGTTGGCATGGAAAAAAACGCTCTCGGGTGCTTTAGAGTGCCGAGTTTATCACTGCGCATGAAGAAATGGCCACCTCCAACGTTTGGTTTATGTTTTATAAGCATTTTTAATTTTATTGCTTAAATCGCATTTTCTCGGCGAGCTGAGCACTTTTTCTGAATTGTGCCGCTCCCGTCACTCTGGTTAGGTTGGCATCGAAAAAAACGCTCTCGGGTGCTTTAGAGTGCCGAGTTTATCACTGCGCATGAAGAAATGACCACCTCCAACGTTTGGTTTATGTTTTATAAGCATTTTTAATTTTATTGCTTAAATCGCATTTTCTCGGCGAGCTGAGCACTTTTTCTGAATTGTGCCGCTCCCGTCACTCTGGTTAGGTTGGCATGGAAAAAAACGCTCTCGGGTGCTTTAGAGTGCCGAGTTTATTACTGCGTAATAAGAAATGTCCATCTACAACGTTTGGTTTATGTTTTATAAGCATTTTTAATTTTATTGCTTAAATCGCATTTTCTCGGCGAGCTGAGCACTTTTTCTGAATTGTGCCGCTCCCGTCACTCTGTTTAGGTTGGCATGGAAAAAAACGCTCTCGGGTGCTTTAGAGTGCCGAGTTTATCACTGCGCATGAAGAAAAGACCACCTCCAACGTTTGGTTTATGTTTTATAAGCATTTTTAATTTTATTGCTTAAATCGCATTTTCTCGGCGAGCTGAGCACTTTTTCTGAATTGTGCCGCTCCTGTCACTCTGGTTAGGTTGGCATGGAAAAAAACGCTCTCGGGTGCTTTAGAGTGCCGAGTTTATCACTGCGCATGAAGAAATGACCACCTCCAACGTTTGGTTTATGTTTTATAAGCATTTTTAATTTTATTGCTTAAATCGCATTTTCTCGGCGAGCTGAGCACTTTTTCTGAATTGTGCCGCTCCCGTCACTCTGGTTAGGTTGGCATGGAAAAAAACGCTCTCGGGTGCTTTAGAGTGCCGAGTTTATCACTGCGCATGAAGAAATGACCACCTCCAACGTTTGGTTTATGTTTTATAAGCATTTTTAATTTTATTGCTTAAATCGCATTTTCTCGGCGAGCTGAGCACTTTTTCTGAATTGTGCCGCTCCCGTCACTCTGGTTAGGTTGGCATGGAAAAAAACGCTCTCGGGTGCTTTAGAGTGCCGAGTTTATTACTGCGTAATAAGAAATGACCATCTACAACGTTTGGTTTATGTTTTATAAGCATTTTTAATTTTATTGCTTAAATCGCATTTTCTCGGCGAGCTGAGCACTTTTTCTGAATTGTGCCGCTCCCGTCACTCTGTTTAGGTTGGCATGGAAAAAAACACTCTCGGGTGCTTTAGAGTGCCGAGTTTATCACTGCGCATGAAGAAAAGACCACCTCCAACGTTTGGTTTATGTTTTATAAGCATTTTTAATTTTATTGCTTAAATCGCATTTTCTCGGCGAGCTGAGCACTTTTTCTGAATTGTGCCGCTCCTGTCACTCTGGTTAGGTTGGCATGGAAAAAAACGCTCTCGGGTGCTTTAGAGTGCCGAGTTTATCACTGTGCATGAAGAAATGACCACCTCCAACGTTTGGTTTATGTTTTATAAGCATTTTTAATTTTATTGCTTAAATCGCATTTTCTCGGCGAGCTGAGCACTTTTTCTGAATTGTGCCGCTCCCGTCACTCTGGTTAGGTTGGCATGGAAAAAAACGCTCTCGGGTGCTTTAGAGTGCCGAGTTTATTACTGCGTAATAAGAAATGACCATCTACAACGTTTGGTTTATGTTTTATAAGCATTTTTAATTTTATTGCTTAAATCGCATTTTCTCGGCGAGCTGAGCACTTTTTCTGAATTGTGCCGCTCCCGTCACTCTGTTTAGGTTGGCATGGAAAAAAACGCTCTCGGGTGCTTTAGAGTGCCGAGTTTATCACTGCACATGAAGAAAAGACCACCTCCAACGTTTGGTTTATGTTTTATAAGCATTTTTAATTTTATTGCTTAAATCGCATTTTCTCGGCGAGCTGAGCGCTTTTTCTGAATTGTGCCGCTCCCGTCACTCTGGTTAGGTTGGCATCGAAAAAAACGCTCTCGGGTGCTTTAGAGTGCCGAGTTTATTACTGCGTAATAAGAAATGACCATTTACAACGTTTGGTTTATGTTTTATAAGCATTTTTAATTTTATTGCTTAAATCGCATTTTCTCGGCGAGCTGAGCACTTTTTCTGAATTGTGCCGCTCCCGTCACTCTGGTTAGGTTGGCATCGAAAAAAACGCTCTCGGGTGCTTTAGAGTGCCGAGTTTATCACTGTGCATGAAGAAATGACCACCTCCAACGTTTGGTTTATGTTTTATAAGCATTTTTAATTTTATTGCTTAAATCGCATTTTCTCGGCGAGCTGAGCGCTTTTTCTGAATTGTGCCGCTCCCGTCACTCTGGTTAGGTTGGCATCGAAAAAAACGCTCTCGGGTGCTTTAGAGTGCCGAGTTTATTACTGCGTAATAAGAAATGACCATCTACAACGTTTGGTTTATGTTTTATAAGCATTTTTAATTTTATTGCTTAAATCGCATTTTCTCGGCGAGCTGAGCACTTTTTCTGAATTGTGCCGCTCCCGTCACTCTGGTTAGGTTGGCATCGAAAAAAACGCTCTCGGGTGCTTTAGAGTGCCGAGTTTATCACTGTGCATGAAGAAATGACCACCTCCAACGTTTGGTTTATGTTTTATAAGCATTTTTAATTTTATTGCTTAAATCGCATTTTCTCGGCGAGCTGAGCGCTTTTTCTGAATTGTGCCGCTCCCGTCACTCTGGTTAGGTTGGCATCGAAAAAAACGCTCTCGGGTGCTTTAGAGTGCCGAGTTTATCACTGCACATGAAGAAAAGACCACCTCCAACGTTTGGTTTATGTTTTATAAGCATTTTTAATTTTATTGCTTAAATCGCATTTTCTCGGCGAGCTGAGCGCTTTTTCTGAATTGTGCCGCTCCCGTCACTCTGGTTAGGTTGGCATCGAAAAAAACGCTCTCGGGTGCTTTAGAGTGCCGAGTTTATTACTGCGTAATAAGAAATGACCATTTACAACGTTTGGTTTATGTTTTATAAGCATTTTTAATTTTATTGCTTAAATCGCATTTTCTCGGCGAGCTGAGCACTTTTTCTGAATTGTGCCGCTCCCGTCACTCTGGTTAGGTTGGCATCGAAAAAAACGCTCTCGGGTGCTTTAGAGTGCCGAGTTTATCACTGTGCATGAAGAAATGACCACCTCCAACGTTTGGTTTATGTTTTATAAGCATTTTTAATTTTATTGCTTAAATCGCATTTTCTCGGCGAGCTGAGCGCTTTTTCTGAATTGTGCCGCTCCCGTCACTCTGGTTAGGTTGGCATCGAAAAAAACGCTCTCGGGTGCTTTAGAGTGCCGAGTTTATTACTGCGTAATAAGAAATGACCATCTACAACGTTTGGTTTATGTTTTATAAGCATTTTTAATTTTATTGCTTAAATCGCATTTTCTCGGCGAGCTGAGCACTTTTTCTGAATTGTGCCGCTCCCGTCACTCTGGTTAGGTTGGCATCGAAAAAAACGCTCTCGGGTGCTTTAGAGTGCCGAGTTTATCACTGTGCATGAAGAAATGACCACCTCCAACGTTTGGTTTATGTTTTATAAGCATTTTTAATTTTATTGCTTAAATCGCATTTTCTCGGCGAGCTGAGCGCTTTTTCTGAATTGTGCCGCTCCCGTCACTCTGGTTAGGTTGGCATCGAAAAAAACGCTCTTGGGTGCTTTAGAGTGCCGAGTTTATCACTGCGCATGAAGAAATGACCACCTCCAACGTTTGGTTTATGTTTTATAAGCATTTTTAATTTTATTGCTTAAATCGCATTTTCTCGGCGAGCTGAGCACTTTTTCTGAATTGTGCCGCTCCCGTCACTCTGGTTAGGTTGGCATCGAAAAAAACGCTCTCGGGTGCTTTAGAGTGCCGAGTTTATCAATGCGCATGAAGAAATGACCAACTCCAACGTTTGGTTTATGTTTTATAAGCATTTTTAATTTTATTGCTTAAATCGCATTTTCTCGGCGAGCTGAGCACTTTTTCTGAATTGTGCCGCTCCCGTCACTCTGGTTAGGTTGGCATCGAAAAAAACGCTCTCGGGTGCTTTAGAGTGCCGAGTTTATCACTGCGCATGAAGAAATGACCACCTCCAACGTTTGGTTTATGTTTTATAAGCATTTTTAATTTTATTGCTTAAATCGCATTTTCTCGGCGAGCTGAGCACTTTTTCTGAATTGTGCCGCTCCCGTCACTCTGGTTAGGTTGGCATCGAATAAAACGCTCTCGGGTGCTTTAGAGTGCCGAGTTTATCACTGCGCATGAAGAAATGACCACCTCCAACGTTTGGTTTATGTTTTATAAGCATTTTTAATTTTATTGCTTAAATCGCATTTTCTCGGCGAGCTGAGCACTTTTTCTGAATTGTGCCGCTCCCGTCACTCTGGTTAGGTTGGCATGGAAAAAAACGCTCTCGGGTGCTTTAGAGTGCCGAGTTTATCACTGCGCATGAAGAAATGACCACCTCCAACGTTTGGTTTATGTTTTATAAGCATTTTTAATTTTATTGCTTAAATCGCATTTTCTCGGCGAGCTGAGCACTTTTTCTGAATTGTGCCGCTCCCGTCACTCTGGTTAGGTTGGCATGGAAAAAAACGCTCTCGGGTGCTTTAGAGTGCCGAGTTTATTACTGCGTAATAAGAAATGACCATCTACAACGTTTGGTTTATGTTTTATAAGCATTTTAAATTTTATTGCTTAAATTGCATTTTCTCGGCGAGCTGAGCACTTTTTCTGAATTGTGCCGCTCCCGTCACTCTGGTTAGGTTGGCATCGAAAAAAACGCTCTCGGGTGCTTTAGAGTGCCGAGTTTATCACTGCGCATGAAGAAATGACCACCTCCAACGTTTGGTTTATGTTTTATAAGCATTTTTAATTTTATTGCTTAAATCGCATTTTCTCGGCGAGCTGAGCACTTTTTCTGAATTGTGCCGCTCCCGTCACTCTGGTTAGGTTGGCATCGAAAAAAACGCTCTCGGGTGCTTTAGAGTGCCGAGTTTATCACTGCGCATGAAGAAATGACCACCTCCAACGTTTGGTTTATGTTTTATAAGCATTTTTAATTTTATTGCTTAAATCGCATTTTCTCGGCGAGCTGAGCGCTTTTTCTGAATTGTGCCGCTCCCGTCACTCTGGTTAGGTTGGCATCGAAAAAAACGCTCTCGGGTGCTTTAGAGTGCCGAGTTTATCACTGCGCATGAAGAAATGACCACCTCCAACGTTTGGTTTATGTTTTATAAGCATTTTTAATTTTATTGCTTAAATCGCATTTTCTCGGCGAGCTGAGCACTTTTTCTGAATTGTGCCGCTCCCGTCACTCTGTTTAGGTTGGCATGGAAAAAAACGCTCTCGGGTGCTTTAGAGTGCCGAGTTTATCACTGCACATGAAGAAAAGACCACCTCCAACGTTTGGTTTATGTTTTATAAGCATTTTTAATTTTATTGCTTAAATCGCATTTTCTCGGCGAGCTGAGCGCTTTTTCTGAATTGTGCCGCTCCCGTCACTCTGGTTAGGTTGGCATCGAAAAAAACGCTCTCGGGTGCTTTAGAGTGCCGAGTTTATTACTGCGTAATAAGAAATGACCATTTACAACGTTTGGTTTATGTTTTATAAGCATTTTTAATTTTATTGCTTAAATCGCATTTTCTCGGCGAGCTGAGCACTTTTTCTGAATTGTGCCGCTCCCGTCACTCTGGTTAGGTTGGCATCGAAAAAAACGCTCTCGGGTGCTTTAGAGTGCCGAGTTTATCACTGCGCATGAAGAAATGACCACCTCCAACGTTTGGTTTATGTTTTATAAGCATTTTTAATTTTATTGCTTAAATCGCATTTTCTCGGCGAGCTGAGCACTTTTTCTGAATTGTGCCGCTCCCGTCACTCTGGTTAGGTTGGCATCGAAAAAAACGCTCTCGGGTGCTTTAGAGTGCCGAGTTTATCACTGCGCATGAAGAAATGACCACCTCCAACGTTTGGTTTATGTTTTATAAGCATTTTTAATTTTATTGCTTAAATCGCATTTTCTCGGCGAGCTGAGCACTTTTTCTGAATTGTGCCGCTCCCGTCACTCTGGTTAGGTTGGCATCGAAAAAAACGCTCTCGGGTGCTTTAGAGTGCCGAGTTTATCACTGCGCATGAAGAAATGACCACCTCCAACGTTTGGTTTATGTTTTATAAGCATTTTTAATTTTATTGCTTAAATCGCATTTTCTCGGCGAGCTGAGCACTTTTTCTGAATTGTGCCGCTCCCGTCACTCTGGTTAGGTTGGCATGAAAAAAAACGCTCTCGGGTGCTTTAGAGTGCCGAGTTTATTACTGCGTAATAAGAAATGACCATCTACAACGTTTGGTTTATGTTTTATAAGCATTTTTAATTTTATTGCTTAAATCGCATTTTCTCGGCGAGCTGAGCACTTTTTCTGAATTGTGCCGCTCCCGTCACTCTGTTTAGGTTGGCATGGAAAAAAACGCTCTCGGGTGCTTTAGAGTGCCGAGTTTATCACTGCACATGAAGAAAAGACCACCTCCAACGTTTGGTTTATGTTTTATAAGCATTTTTAATTTTATTGCTTAAATCGCATTTTCTCGGCGAGCTGAGCGCTTTTTCTGAATTGTGCCGCTCCCGTCACTCTGGTTAGGTTGGCATCGAAAAAAACGCTCTCGGGTGCTTTAGAGTGCCGAGTTTATTACTGCGTAATAAGAAATGACCATTTACAACGTTTGGTTTATGTTTTATAAGCATTTTTAATTTTATTGCTTAAATCGCATTTTCTCGGCGAGCTGAGCACTTTTTCTGAATTGTGCCGCTCCCGTCACTCTGGTTAGGTTGGCATGGAAAAAAACGCTCTCGGGTGCTTTAGAGTGCCGAGTTTATTACTTCGTAATAAGAAATGACCATCTACAACGTTTGGTTTATGTTTTATAAGCATTTTTAATTTTATTGCTTAAATCGCATTTTCTCGGCGAGCTGAGCACTTTTTCTGAATTGTGCCGCTCCCGTCACTCTGGTTAGGTTGGCATCGAAAAAAACGCTCTCGGGTGCTTTAGAGTGCCGAGTTTATCACTGCGCATGAAGAAATGACCACCTCCAACGTTTGGTTTATGTTTTATAAGCATTTTTAATTTTATTGCTTAAATCGCATTTTCTCGGCGAGCTGAGCACTTTTTCTGAATTGTGCCGCTCCCGTCACTCTGGTTAGGTTGGCATGGAAAAAAACGCTCTCGGGTGCTTTAGAGTGCCGAGTTTATTACTGCGTAATAAGAAATGACCATCTACAACGTTTGGTTTATGTTTTATAAGCATTTTTAATTTTATTGCTTAAATCGCATTTTCTCGGCGAGCTGAGCACTTTTTCTGAATTGTGCCGCTCCCGTCACTCTGTTTAGGTTGGCATGGAAAAAAACGCTCTCGGGTGCTTTAGAGTGCCGAGTTTATCACTGCACATGAAGAAAAGACCACCTCCAACGTTTGGTTTATGTTTTATAAGCATTTTTAATTTTATTGCTTAAATCGCATTTTCTCGGCGAGCTGAGCGCTTTTTCTGAATTGTGCCGCTCCCGTCACTCTGGTTAGGTTGGCATCGAAAAAAACGCTCTCGGGTGCTTTAGAGTGCCGAGTTTATTACTGCGTAATAAGAAATGACCATTTACAACGTTTGGTTTATGTTTTATAAGCATTTTTAATTTTATTGCTTAAATCGCATTTTCTCGGCGAGCTGAGCACTTTTTCTGAATTGTGCCGCTCCCGTCACTCTGGTTAGGTTGGCATCGAAAAAAACGCTCTCGGGTGCTTTAGAGTGCCGAGTTTATCACTGCGCATGAAGAAATGACCACCTCCAACGTTTGGTTTATGTTTTATAAGCATTTTTAATTTTATTGCTTAAATCGCATTTTCTCGGCGAGCTGAGCACTTTTTCTGAATTGTGCCGCTCCCGTCACTCTGGTTAGGTTGGCATCGAAAAAAACGCTCTCGGGTGCTTTAGAGTGCCGAGTTTATCACTGCGCATGAAGAAATGACCACCTCCAACGTTTGGTTTATGTTTTATAAGCATTTTTAATTTTATTGCTTAAATCGCATTTTCTCGGCGAGCTGAGCACTTTTTCTGAATTGTGCCGCTCCCGTCACTCTGGTTAGGTTGGCATCGAAAAAAACGCTCTCGGGTGCTTTAGAGTGCCGAGTTTATCACTGCGCATGAAGAAATGACCACCTCCAACGTTTGGTTTATGTTTTATAAGCATTTTTAATTTTATTGCTTAAATCGCATTTTCTCGGCGAGCTGAGCACTTTTTCTGAATTGTGCCGCTCCCGTCACTCTGGTTAGGTTGGCATGGAAAAAAACGCTCTCGGGTGCTTTAGAGTGCCGAGTTTATTACTGCGTAATAAGAAATGACCATCTACGTTTGGTTTATGTTTTATAAGCATTTTTAATTTTATTGCTTAAATCGCATTTTCTCGGCGAGCTGAGCACTTTTTCTGAATTGTGCCGCTCCCGTCACTCTGTTTAGGTTGGCATGGAAAAAAACGCTCTCGGGTGCTTTAGAGTGCCGAGTTTATCACTGCACATGAAGAAAAGACCACCTCCAACGTTTGGTTTATGTTTTATAAGCATTTTTAATTTTATTGCTTAAATCGCATTTTCTCGGCGAGCTGAGCGCTTTTTCTGAATTGTGCCGCTCCCGTCACTCTGGTTAGGTTGGCATCGAAAAAAACGCTCTCGGGTGCTTTAGAGTGCCGAGTTTATTACTGCGTAATAAGAAATGACCATTTACAACGTTTGGTTTATGTTTTATAAGCATTTTTAATTTTATTGCTTAAATCGCATTTTCTCGGCGAGCTGAGCACTTTTTCTGAATTGTGCCGCTCCCGTCACTCTGGTTAGGTTGGCATCGAAAAAAACGCTCTCGGGTGCTTTAGAGTGCCGAGTTTATCACTGTGCATGAAGAAATGACCACCTCCAACGTTTGGTTTATGTTTTATAAGCATTTTTAATTTTATTGCTTAAATCGCATTTTCTCGGCGAGCTGAGCGCTTTTTCTGAATTGTGCCGCTCCCGTCACTCTGGTTAGGTTGGCATCGAAAAAAACGCTCTCGGGTGCTTTAGAGTGCCGAGTTTATTACTGCGTAATAAGAAATGACCATCTACAACGTTTGGTTTATGTTTTATAAGCATTTTTAATTTTATTGCTTAAATCGCATTTTCTCGGCGAGCTGAGCACTTTTTCTGAATTGTGCCGCTCCCGTCACTCTGGTTAGGTTGGCATGGAAAAAAACGCTCTCGGGTGCTTTAGAGTGCCGAGTTTATTACTGCGTAATAAGAAATGACCATCTACAACGTTTGGTTTATGTTTTATAAGCATTTTTAATTTTATTGCTTAAATCGCATTTTCTCGGCGAGCTGAGCACTTTTTCTGAATTGTGCCGCTCCCGTCACTCTGTTTAGGTTGGCATGGAAAAAAACGCTCTCGGGTGCTTTAGAGTGCCGAGTTTATCACTGCGCATGAAGAAAAGACCACCTCCAACGTTTGGTTTATGTTTTATAAGCATTTTTAATTTTATTGCTTAAATCGCATTTTCTCGGCGAGCTGAGCGCTTTTTCTGTATTGTGCCGCTCCCGTCACTCTGGTTAGGTTGGCATCGAAAAAACGCTCTCGGGTGCTTTAGAGTGCCGAGTTTATTACTGCGTAATAAGAAATGACCATTTACAACGTTTGGTTTATGTTTTATAAGCATTTTTAATTTTATTGCTTAAATCGCATTTTCTCGGCGAGCTGAGCACTTTTTCTGAATTGTGCCGCTCCCGTCACTCTGGTTAGGTTGGCATCGAAAAAAACGCTCTTGGGTGCTTTAGAGTGCCGAGTTTATCACTGCGCATGAAGAAATGACCACCTCCAACGTTTGGTTTATGTTTTATAAGCATTTTTAATTTTATTGCTTAAATCGCATTTTCTCGGCGAGCTGAGCACTTTTTCTGAATTGTGCCGCTCCCGTCACTCTGGTTAGGTTGGCATGGAAAAAAACGCTCTCGGGTGCTTTAGAGTGCCGAGTTTATTACTGCGTAATAAGAAATGACCATCTACAACGTTTGGTTTATGTTTTATAAGCATTTTTAATTTTATTGCTTAAATCGCATTTTCTCGGCGAGCTGAGCACTTTTTCTGAATTGTGCCGCTCCCGTCACTCTGGTTAGGTTGGCATGGAAAAAAACGCTCTCGGGTGCTTTAGAGTGCCGAGTTTATCACTGCGCATGAAGAAATGACCACCTCCAACGTTTGGTTTATGTTTTATAAGCATTTTTAATTTTATTGCTTAAATCGCATTTTCTCGGCGAGCTGAGCACTTTTTCTGAATTGTGCCGCTCCCGTCACTCTGGTTAGGTTGGCATGGAAAAAAACGCTCTCGGGTGCTTTAGAGTGCCGAGTTTATCACTGCGCATGAAGAAATGACCACCTCCAACGTTTGGTTTATGTTTTATAAGCATTTTTAATTTTATTGCTTAAATCGCATTTTCTCGGCGAGCTGAGCACTTTTTCTGAATTGTGCCGCTCCCGTCACTCTGGTTAGGTTGGCATGGAAAAAAACGCTCTCGGGTGCTTTAGAGTGCCGAGTTTATTACTGCGTAATAAGAAATGACCATCTACAACGTTTGGTTTATGTTTTATAAGCATTTTTAATTTTATTGCTTAAATCGCATTTTCTCGGCGAGCTGAGCACTTTTTCTGAATTGTGCCGCTCCCGTCACTCTGGTTAGGTTGGCATCGAAAAAAACGCTCTCGGGTGCTTTAGAGTGCCGAGTTTATCACTGCGCATGAAGAAATGACCACCTCCAACGTTTGGTTTATGTTTTATAAGCATTTTTAATTTTATTGCTTAAATCGCATTTTCTCGGCGAGCTGAGCACTTTTTCTGAATTGTGCCGCTCCCGTCACTCTGGTTAGGTTGGCATGGAAAAAAACGCTCTCGGGTGCTTTAGAGTGCCGAGTTTATTACTGCGTAATAAGAAATGACCATCTACAACGTTTGGTTTATGTTTTATAAGCATTTTTAATTTTATTGCTTAAATCGCATTTTCTCGGCGAGCTGAGCACTTTTTCTGAATTGTGCCGCTCCCGTCACTCTGTTTAGGTTGGCATGGAAAAAAACGCTCTCGGGTGCTTTAGAGTGCCGAGTTTATCACTGCACATGAAGAAAAGACCACCTCCAACGTTTGGTTTATGTTTTATAAGCATTTTTAATTTTATTGCTTAAATCGCATTTTCTCGGCGAGCTGAGCGCTTTTTCTGAATTGTGCCGCTCCCGTCACTCTGGTTAGGTTGGCATCGAATAAAACGCTCTCGGGTGCTTTAGAGTGCCGAGTTTATCACTGCGCATGAAGAAATGACCACCTCCAACGTTTGGTTTATGTTTTATAAGCATTTTTAATTTTATTGCTTAAATCGCATTTTCTCGGCGAGCTGAGCACTTTTTCTGAATTGTGCCGCTCCCGTCACTCTGGTTAGGTTGGCATGAAAAAAAACGCTCTCGGGTGCTTTAGAGTGCCGAGTTTATTACTGCGTAATAAGAAATGACCATCTACAACGTTTGGTTTATGTTTTATAAGCATTTTTAATTTTATTGCTTAAATCGCATTTTCTCGGCGAGCTGAGCACTTTTTCTGAATTGTGCCGCTCCCGTCACTCTGGTTAGGTTGGCATGGAAAAAAACGCTCTCGGGTGCTTTAGAGTGCCGAGTTTATCACTGCGCATGAAGAAATGACCTCCTCCAACGTTTGGTTTATGTTTTATAAGCATTTTTAATTTTATTGCTTAAATCGCATTTTCTCGGCGAGCTGAGCACTTTTTCTGAATTGTGCCGCTCCCGTCACTCTGGTTAGGTTGGCATCGAAAAAAACGCTCTCGGGTGCTTTAGAGTGCCGAGTTTATCACTGCGCATGAAGAAATGACCACCTCCAACGTTTGGTTTATGTTTTATAAGCATTTTTAATTTTATTGCTTAAATCGCATTTTCTCGGCGAGCTGAGCACTTTTTCTGAATTGTGCCGCTCCCGTCACTCTGGTTAGGTTGGCATGGAAAAAAACGCTCTCGGGTGCTTTAGAGTGCCGAGTTTATTACTGCGTAATAAGAAATGACCATCTACAACGTTTGGTTTATGTTTTATAAGCATTTTTAATTTTATTGCTTAAATCGCATTTTCTCGGCGAGCTGAGCACTTTTTCTGAATTGTGCCGCTCCCGTCACTCTGTTTAGGTTGGCATGGAAAAAAACGCTCTCGGGTGCTTTAGAGTGCCGAGTTTATCACTGCACATGAAGAAAAGACCACCTCCAACGTTTGGTTTATGTTTTATAAGCATTTTTAATTTTATTGCTTAAATCGCATTTTCTCGGCGAGCTGAGCGCTTTTTCTGAATTGTGCCGCTCCCGTCACTCTGGTTAGGTTGGCATCGAAAAAAACGCTCTCGGGTGCTTTAGAGTGCCGAGTTTATTACTGCGTAATAAGAAATGACCATTTACAACGTTTGGTTTATGTTTTATAAGCATTTTTAATTTTATTGCTTAAATCGCATTTTCTCGGCGAGCTGAGCACTTTTTCTGAATTGTGCCGCTCCCGTCACTCTGGTTAGGTTGGCATCGAAAAAAACGCTCTCGGGTGCTTTAGAGTGCCGAGTTTATCACTGTGCATGAAGAAATGACCACCTCCAACGTTTGGTTTATGTTTTATAAGCATTTTTAATTTTATTGCTTAAATCGCATTTTCTCGGCGAGCTGAGCGCTTTTTCTGAATTGTGCCGCTCCCGTCACTCTGGTTAGGTTGGCATCGAAAAAAACGCTCTCGGGTGCTTTAGAGTGCCGAGTTTATTACTGCGTAATAAGAAATGACCATCTACAACGTTTGGTTTATGTTTTATAAGCATTTTTAATTTTATTGCTTAAATCGCATTTTCTCGGCGAGCTGAGCACTTTTTCTGAATTGTGCCGCTCCCGTCACTCTGGTTAGGTTGGCATCGAAAAAAACGCTCTCGGGTGCTTTAGAGTGCCGAGTTTATCACTGTGCATGAAGAAATGACCACCTCCAACGTTTGGTTTATGTTTTATAAGCATTTTTAATTTTATTGCTTAAATCGCATTTTCTCGGCGAGCTGAGCGCTTTTTCTGAATTGTGCCGCTCCCGTCACTCTGGTTAGGTTGGCATCGAAAAAAACGCTCTTGGGTGCTTTAGAGTGCCGAGTTTATCACTGCGCATGAAGAAATGACCACCTCCAACGTTTGGTTTATGTTTTATAAGCATTTTTAATTTTATTGCTTAAATCGCATTTTCTCGGCGAGCTGAGCACTTTTTCTGAATTGTGCCGCTCCCGTCACTCTGGTTAGGTTGGCATCGAAAAAAACGCTCTCGGGTGCTTTAGAGTGCCGAGTTTATCACTGCGCATGAAGAAATGACCAACTCCAACGTTTGGTTTATGTTTTATAAGCATTTTTAATTTTATTGCTTAAATCGCATTTTCTCGGCGAGCTGAGCACTTTTTCTGAATTGTGCCGCTCCCGTCACTCTGGTTAGGTTGGCATCGAAAAAAACGCTCTCGGGTGCTTTAGAGTGCCGAGTTTATCACTGCGCATGAAGAAATGACCACCTCCAACGTTTGGTTTATGTTTTATAAGCATTTTTAATTTTATTGCTTAAATCGCATTTTCTCGGCGAGCTGAGCACTTTTTCTGAATTGTGCCGCTCCCGTCACTCTGGTTAGGTTGGCATCGAATAAAACGCTCTCGGGTGCTTTAGAGTGCCGAGTTTATCACTGCGCATGAAGAAATGACCACCTCCAACGTTTGGTTTATGTTTTATAAGCATTTTTAATTTTATTGCTTAAATCGCATTTTCTCGGCGAGCTGAGCACTTTTTCTGAATTGTGCCGCTCCCGTCACTCTGGTTAGGTTGGCATCCAAAAAAACGCTCTCGGGTGCTTTAGAGTGCCGAGTTTATCACTGCGCATGAAGAAATGACCACCTCCAACGTTTGGTTTAGGTTTTATAAGCATTTTTAATTTTATTGCTTAAATCGCATTTTCTCGGCGAGCTGAGCACTTTTTCTGAATTGTGCCGCTCCCGTCACTCTGGTTAGGTTGGCATCGAAAAAAACGCTCTCGGGTGCTTTAGAGTGCCGAGTTTATCACTGTGCATGAAGAAATGACCACCTCCAACGTTTGGTTTATGTTTTATAAGCATTTTTAATTTTATTGCTTAAATCGCATTTTCTCGGCGAGCTGAGCACTTTTTCTGAATTGTGCCGCTCCCGTCACTCTGGTTAGGTTGGCATGGAAAAAAACGCTCTCGGGTGCTTTAGAGTGCCGAGTTTATCACTGCGCATGAAGAAATGACCACCTCCAACGTTTGGTTTATGTTTTATAAGCATTTTTAATTGTATTGCTTAAATCGCATTTTCTCGGCGAGCTGAGCACTTTTTCTGAATTGTGCCGCTCCCGTCACTCTGGTTAGGTTGGCATGGAAAAAAACGCTCTCGGGTGCTTTAGAGTGCCGAGTTTATCACTGTGCATGAAGAAATGACCACCTCCAACGTTTGGTTTATGTTTTATAAGCATTTTTAATTTTATTGCTTAAATCGCATTTTCTCGGCGAGCTGAGCACTTTTTCTGAATTGTGCCGCTCCCGTCACTCTGGTTAGGTTGGCATCGAAAAAAACGCTCTCGGGTGCTTTAGAGTGCCGAGTTTATCACTGCGCATGAAGAAATGACCACCTCCAACGTTTGGTTTATGTTTTATAAGCATTTTTAATTTTATTGCTTAAATCGCATTTTCTCGGCGAGCTGAGCACTTTTTCTGAATTGTGCCGCTCCCGTCACTCTGGTTAGGTTGGCATGGAAAAAAACGCTCTCGGGTGCTTTAGAGTGCCGAGTTTATTACTGCGTAATAAGAAATGACCATCTACAACGTTTGGTTTATGTTTTATAAGCATTTTTAATTTTATTGCTTAAATCGCATTTTCTCGGCGAGCTGAGCACTTTTTCTGAATTGTGCCGCTCCCGTCACTCTGTTTAGGTTGGCATGGAAAAAAACGCTCTCGGGTGCTTTAGAGTGCCGAGTTTATCACTGCGCATGAAGAAAAGACCACCTCCAACGTTTGGTTTATGTTTTATAAGCATTTTTAATTTTATTGCTTAAATCGCATTTTCTCGGCGAGCTGAGCGCTTTTTCTGTATTGTGCCGCTCCCGTCACTCTGGTTAGGTTGGCATCGAAAAAACGCTCTCGGGTGCTTTAGAGTGCCGAGTTTATTACTGCGTAATAAGAAATGACCATTTACAACGTTTGGTTTATGTTTTATAAGCATTTTTAATTTTATTGCTTAAATCGCATTTTCTCGGCGAGCTGAGCACTTTTTCTGAATTGTGCCGCTCCCGTCACTCTGGTTAGGTTGGCATCGAAAAAAACGCTCTCGGGTGCTTTAGAGTGCCGAGTTTATCACTGTGCATGAAGAAATGACCACCTCCAACGTTTGGTTTATGTTTTATAAGCATTTTTAATTTTATTGCTTAAATCGCATTTTCTCGGCGAGCTGAGCGCTTTTTCTGAATTGTGCCGCTCCCGTCACTCTGGTTAGGTTGGCATCGAAAAAAACGCTCTCGGGTGCTTTAGAGTGCCGAGTTTATCACTGCGCATGAAGAAATGACCACCTCCAACGTTTGGTTTATGTTTTATAAGCATTTTTAATTTTATTGCTTAAATCGCATTTTCTCGGCGAGCTGAGCACTTTTTCTGAATTGTGCCGCTCCCGTCACTCTGGTTAGGTTGGCATCAAATAAAACGCTCTCGGGTGCTTTAGAGTGCCGAGTTTATCACTGCGCATGAAGAAATGACCACCTCCAACGTTTGGTTTATGTTTTATAAGCATTTTTAATTTTATTGCTTAAATCGCATTTTCTCGGCGAGCTGAGCACTTTTTCTGAATTGTGCCGCTCCCGTCACTCTGGTTAGGTTGGCATGGAAAAAAACGCTCTCGGGTGCTTTAGAGTGCCGAGTTTATCACTGCGCATGAAGAAATGACCACCTCCAACGTTTGGTTTATGTTTTATAAGCATTTTTAATTTTATTGCTTAAATCGCATTTTCTCGGCGAGCTGAGCACTTTTTCTGAATTGTGCCGCTCCCGTCACTCTGGTTAGGTTGGCATGGAAAAAAACGCTCTCGGGTGCTTTAGAGTGCCGAGTTTATTACTGCGTAATAAGAAATGACCATCTACAACGTTTGGTTTATGTTTTATAAGCATTTTAAATTTTATTGCTTAAATTGCATTTTCTCGGCGAGCTGAGCACTTTTTCTGAATTGTGCCGCTCCCGTCACTCTGGTTAGGTTGGCATCGAAAAAAACGCTCTCGGGTGCTTTAGAGTGCCGAGTTTATCACTGCGCATGAAGAAATGACCACCTCCAACGTTTGGTTTATGTTTTATAAGCATTTTTAATTTTATTGCTTAAATCGCATTTTCTCGGCGAGCTGAGCACTTTTTCTGAATTGTGCCGCTCCCGTCACTCTGGTTAGGTTGGCATGGAAAAAAAACGCTCTCGGGTGCTTTAGAGTGCCGAGTTTATCACTGCACATGAAGAAATGACCACCTCCAACGTTTGGTTTATGTTTTATAAGCATTTTTAATTGTATTGCTTAAATCGCATTTTCTCGGCGAGCTGAGCACTTTTTCTGAATTGTGCCGCTCCCGTCACTCTGGTTAGGTTGGCATGGAAAAAAACGCTCTCGGGTGCTTTAGAGTGCCGAGTTTATTACTGCGTAATAAGAAATGACCATCTACAACGTTTGGTTTATGTTTTATAAGCATTTTTAATTTTATTGCTTAAATCGCATTTTCTCGGCGAGCTGAGCACTTTTTCTGAATTGTGCCGCTCCCGTCACTCTGGTTAGGTTGGCATCGAAAAAAACGCTCTCGGGTGCTTTAGAGTGCCGAGTTTATCACTGCGCATGAAGAAATGACCACCTCCAACGTTTGGTTTATGTTTTATAAGCATTTTTAATTTTATTGCTTAAATCGCATTTTCTCGGCGAGCTGAGCACTTTTTCTGAATTGTGCCGCTCCCGTCACTCTGGTTAGGTTGGCATGGAAAAAAACGCTCTCGGGTGCTTTAGAGTGCCGAGTTTATCACTGCGCATGAAGAAATGACCACCTCCAACGTTTGGTTTATGTTTTATAAGCATTTTTAATTTTATTGCTTAAATCGCATTTTCTCGGCGAGCTGAGCACTTTTTCTGAATTGTGCCGCTCCCGTCACTCTGGTTAGGTTGGCATCGAAAAAAACGCTCTCGGGTGCTTTAGAGTGCCGAGTTTATCACTGCGCATGAAGAAATGGCCACCTCCAACGTTTGGTTTATGTTTTATAAGCATTTTTAATTTTATTGCTTAAATCGCATTTTCTCGGCGAGCTGAGCACTTTTTCTGAATTGTGCCGCTCCCGTCACTCTGGTTAGGTTGGCATGGAAAAAAAACGCTCTCGGGTGCTTTAGAGTGCCGAGTTTATTACTGCGCATGAAGAAATGACCACCTCCAACGTTTGGTTTATGTTTTATAAGCATTTTTAATTTTATTGCTTAAATCGCATTTTCTCGGCGAGCTGAGCACTTTTTCTGAATTGTGCCGCTCCCGTCACTCTGGTTAGGTTGGCATCGAAAAAAACGCTCTCGGGTGCTTTAGAGTGCCGAGTTTATCACTGCGCATGAAGAAATGACCACCTCCAACGTTTGGTTTATGTTTTATAAGCATTTTTAATTTTATTGCTTAAATCGCATTTTCTCGGCGAGCTGAGCGCTTTTTCTGAATTGTGCCGCTCCCGTCACTCTGGTTAGGTTGGCATCGAAAAAAACGCTCTCGGGTGCTTTAGAGTGCTGAGTTTATCACTGCGCATGAAGAAATGACCACCTCCAACGTTTGGTTTATGTTTTATAAGCATTTTTAATTTTATTGCTTAAATCGCATTTTCTCGGCTAGCTGAGCGCTTTTTCTGAATTGTGCCGCTCCCGTCACTCTGGTTAGGTTGGCATCGAAAAAAACGCTCTCGGGTGCTTTAGAGTGCCGAGTTTATCACTGCGCATGAAGAAATGACCACCTCCAACGTTTGGTTTATGTTTTATAAGCATTTTTAATTTTATTGCTTAAATCGCATTTTCTCGGCGAGCTGAGCACTTTTTCTGAATTGTGCCGCTCCCGTCACTCTGGTTAGGTTGGCATGGAAAAAAACGCTCTCGGGTGCTTTAGAGTGCCGAGTTTATCACTGCGCATGAAGAAATGACCACCTCCAACGTTTGGTTTATGTTTTATAAGCATTTTTAATTTTATTGCTTAAATCGCATTTTCTCGGCGAGCTGAGCACTTTTTCTGAATTGTGCCGCTCCCGTCACTCTGGTTAGGTTGGCATGGAAAAAAACGCTCTCGGGTGCTTTAGAGTGCCGAGTTTATCACTGCGCATGAAGAAATGACCACCTCCAACGTTTGGTTTATGTTTTATAAGCATTTTTAATTTTATTGCTTAAATCGCATTTTCTCGGCGAGCTGAGCACTTTTTCTGAATTGTGCCGCTCCCGTCACTCTGGTTAGGTTGGCATGGAAAAAAACGCTCTCGGGTGCTTTAGAGTGCCGAGTTTATCACTGCGCATGAAGAAATGGCCACCTCCAACGTTTGGTTTATGTTTTATAAGCATTTTTAATTTTATTGCTTAAATCGCATTTTCTCGGCGAGCTGAGCTATTTTTCTGAATTGTGCCGCTCCCGTCACTCTGGTTAGGTTGGCATGGAAAAAAACGCTCTCGGGTGCTTTAGAGTGCCGAGTTTATCACTGCGCATGAAGAAATGGCCACCTCCAACGTTTGGTTTATGTTTTATAAGCATTTTTAATTTTATTGCTTAAATCGCATTTTCTCGGCGAGCTGAGCACTTTTTCTGAATTGTGCCGCTCCCGTCACTCTGGTTAGGTTGGCATGGAAAAAAACGCTCTCGGGTGCTTTAGAGTGCCGAGTTTATTACTGCGTAATAAGAAATGACCATCTACAACGTTTGGTTTATGTTTTATAAGCATTTTTAATTTTATTGCTTAAATCGCATTTTCTCGGCGAGCTGAGCACTTTTTCTGAATTGTGCCGCTCCCGTCACTCTGGTTAGGTTGGCATCGAAAAAAACGCTCTCGGGTGCTTTAGAGTGCCGAGTTTATCACTGCGCATGAAGAAATGACCACCTCCAACGTTTGGTTTATGTTTTATAAGCATTTTTAATTTTATTGCTTAAATCGCATTTTCTCGGCGAGCTGAGCGCTTTTTCTGAATTGTGCCGCTCCCGTCACTCTGGTTAGGTTGGCATCGAATAAAACGCTCTCGGGTGCTTTAGAGTGCCGAGTTTATCACTGCGCATGAAGAAATTACCACCTCCAACGTTTGGTTTATGTTTTATAAGCATTTTTAATTTTATTGCTTAAATCGCATTTTCTCGGCGAGCTGAGCACTTTTTCTGAATTGTGCCGCTCCCGTCACTCTGGTTAGGTTGGCATGGAAAAAAACGCTCTCGGGTGCTTTAGAGTGCCGAGTTTATTACTGCGTAATAAGAAATGACCATCTACAACGTTTGGTTTATGTTTTATAAGCATTTTTAATTTTATTGCTTAAATCGCATTTTCTCGGCGAGCTGAGCACTTTTTCTGAATTGTGCCGCTCCCGTCACTCTGGTTAGGTTGGCATGGAAAAAAACGCTCTCGGGTGCTTTAGAGTGCCGAGTTTATCACTGCGCATGAAGAAATGACCACCTCCAACGTTTGGTTTATGTTTTATAAGCATTTTTAATTTTATTGCTTAAATCGCATTTTCTCGGCGAGCTGAGCACTTTTTCTGAATTGTGCCGCTCCCGTCACTCTGGTTAGGTTGGCATGGAAAAAAACGCTCTCGGGTGCTTTAGAGTGCCGAGTTTATCACTGCGCATGAAGAAATGGCCACCTCCAACGTTTGGTTTATGTTTTATAAGCATTTTTAATTTTATTGCTTGAATCGCATTTTCTCGGCGAGCTGAGCACTTTTTCTGAATTGTGCCGCTCCCGTCACTCTGGTTAGGTTGGCATGGAAAAAAACGCTCTCGGGTGCTTTAGAGTGCCGAGTTTATCACTGCGCATGAAGAAATGGCCACCTCCAACGTTTGGTTTATGTTTTATAAGCATTTTTAATTTTATTGCTTAAATCGCATTTTCTCGGCGAGCTGAGCACTTTTTCTGAATAGTGCCGCTCCCGTCACTCTGTTTAGGTTGGCATGCAAAAAAACGCTCTCGGGTGCTTTAGAGTGCCGAGTTTATCACTGCGCATGAAGAAATGGCCACCTCCAACGTTTGGTTTATGTTTTATAAGCATTTTTAATTTTATTGCTTAAATCGCATTTTCTCGGCGAGCTGAGCACTTTTTCTGAATTGTGCCGCTCCCGTCACTCTGGTTAGGTTGGCATGGAAAAAAACGCTCTCGGGTGCTTTAGAGTGCCGAGTTTATCACTGCGCATGAAGAAATGACCACCTCCAACGTTTGGTTTATGTTTTATAAGCATTTTTAATTTTATTGCTTAAATCGCATTTTCTCGGCGAGCTGAGCACTTTTTCTGAATTGTGCCGCTCCCGTCACTCTGGTTAGGTTGGCATGGAAAAAAACGCTCTCGGGTGCTTTAGAGTGCCGAGTTTATCACTGCGCATGAAGAAATGGCCACCTCCAACGTTTGGTTTATGTTTTATAAGCATTTTTAATTTTATTGCTTAAATCGCATTTTCTCGGCGAGCTGAGCACTTTTTCTGAATTGTGCCGCTCCCGTCACTCTGGTTAGGTTGGCATCGAAAAAAACGCTCTCGGGTGCTTTAGAGTGCCGAGTTTATCACTGCGCATGAAGAAATGACCACCTCCAACGTTTGGTTTATGTTTTATAAGCATTTTTAATTTTATTGCTTAAATCGCATTTTCTCGGCGAGCTGAGCACTTTTTCTGAATTGTGCCGCTCCCGTCACTCTGGTTAGGTTGGCATGGAAAAAAACGCTCTCGGGTGCTTTAGAGTGCCGAGTTTATTACTGCGTAATAAGAAATGACCATCTACAACGTTTGGTTTATGTTTTATAAGCATTTTTAATTTTATTGCTTAAATCGCATTTTCTCGGCGAGCTGAGCACTTTTTCTGAATTGTGCCGCTCCCGTCACTCTGGTTAGGTTGGCATCGAAAAAAACGCACTCGGGTGCTTTAGAGTGCCGAGTTTATCACTGCGCATGAAGAAATGACCACCTCCAACGTTTGGTTTGTGTTTTATAAGCATTTTTAATTTTATTGCTTAAATCGCATTTTCTCGGCGAGCTGAGCACTTTTTCTGAATTGTGCCGCTCCCGTCACTCTGGTTAGGTTGGCATGGAAAAAAACGCTCTCGGGTGCTTTAGAGTGCCGAGTTTATCACCGCGCATGAAGAAATGACCACCTCCAACGTTTGGTTTATGTTTTATAAGCATTTTTAATTTTATTGCTTAAATCGCATTTTCTCGGCGAGCTGAGCGCTTTTTCTGAATTGTGCCGCTCCCGTCACTCTGGTTAGGTTGGCATCGAATAAAACGCTCTCGGGTGCGTTAGAGTGCCGAGTTTATCACTGCGCATGAAGAAATGACCACCTCCAACGTTTGGTTTATGTTTTATAAGCATTTTTAATTTTATTGCTTAAATCGCATTTTCTCGGCGAGCTGAGCACTTTTTCTGAATTGTGCCGCTCCCGTCACTCTGGTTAGGTTGGCATGGAAAAAAACGCTCTCGGGTGCTTTAGAGTGCCGAGTTTATTACTGCGTAATAAGAAATGACCATCTACAACGTTTGGTTTATGTTTTATAAGCATTTTTAATTTTATTGCTTAAATCGCATTTTCTCGGCGAGCTGAGCACTTTTTCTGAATTGTGCCGCTCCCGTCACTCTGGTTAGGTTGGCATGGAAAAAAACGCTCTCGGGTGCTTTAGAGTGCCGAGTTTATCACTGCGCATGAAGAAATGACCACCTCCAACGTTTGGTTTATGTTTTATAAGCAATTTTAATTTTATTGCTTAAATCGCATTTTCTCGGCGAGCTGAGCACTTTTTCTGAATTGTGCCGCTCCCGTCACTCTGGTTAGGTTGGCATCGAAAAAAACGCTCTCGGGTGCTTTAGAGTGCCGAGTTTATTACTGCGTAATAAGAAATGACCATTTACAACGTTTGGTTTATGTTTTATAAGCATTTTTAATTTTATTGCTTAAATCGCATTTTCTCGGCGAGCTGAGCACTTTTTCTGAATTGTGCCGCTCCCGTCACTCTGGTTAGGTTGGCATCGAAAAAAACGCTCTCGGGTGCTTTAGAGTGCCGAGTTTATCACTGTGCATGAAGAAATGACCACCTCCAACGTTTGGTTTATGTTTTATAAGCATTTTTAATTTTATTGCTTAAATCGCATTTTCTCGGCGAGCTGAGCGCTTTTTCTGAATTGTGCCGCTCCCGTCACTCTGGTTAGGTTGGCATCGAAAAAAAACGCTCTCGGGTGCTTTAGAGTGCCGAGTTTATTACTGCGTAATAAGAAATGACCATCTACAACGTTTGGTTTATGTTTTATAAGCATTTTTAATTTTATTGCTTAAATCGCATTTTCTCGGCGAGCTGAGCACTTTTTCTGAATTGTGCCGCTCCCGTCACTCTGGTTAGGTTGGCATCGAAAAAAACGCTCTCGGGTGCTTTAGAGTGCCGAGTTTATCACTGTGCATGAAGAAATGACCACCTCCAACGTTTGGTTTATGTTTTATAAGCATTTTTAATTTTATTGCTTAAATCGCATTTTCTCGGCGAGCTGAGCGCTTTTTCTGAATTGTGCCGCTCCCGTCACTCTGGTTAGGTTGGCATCGAAAAAAACGCTCTTGGGTGCTTTAGAGTGCCGAGTTTATCACTGCGCATGAAGAAATGACCACCTCCAACGTTTGGTTTATGTTTTATAAGCATTTTTAATTTTATTGCTTAAATCGCATTTTCTCGGCGAGCTGAGCACTTTTTCTGAATTGTGCCGCTCCCGTCACTCTGGTTAGGTTGGCATCGAAAAAAACGCTCTCGGGTGCTTTAGAGTGCCGAGTTTATCACTGCGCATGAAGAAATGACCAACTCCAATGTTTGGTTTATGTTTTATAAGCATTTTTAATTTTATTGCTTAAATCGCATTTTCTCGGCGAGCTGAGCACTTTTTCTAAATTGTGCCGCTCCCGTCACTCTGGTTAGGTTGGCATCGAAAAAAACGCTCTCGGGTGCTTTAGAGTGCCGAGTTTATCACTGCGCATGAAGAAATGACCACCTCCAACGTTTGGTTTATGTTTTATAAGCATTTTTAATTTTATTGCTTAAATCGCATTTTCTCGGCGAGCTGAGCACTTTTTCTGAATTGTGCCGCTCCCGTCACTCTGGTTAGGTTGGCATCGAAAAAAACGCTCTCGGGTGCTTTAGAGTGCCGAATTTATCACTGCGCATGAAGAAATGACCACCTCCAACGTTTGGTTTATGTTTTATAAGCATTTTTAATTTTATTGCTTAAATCGCATTTTCTCGGCGAGCTGAGCGCTTTTTCTGAATTGTGCCGCTCCCGTCACTCTGGTTAGGTTGGCATCGAAAAAAACGCTCTCGGGTGCTTTAGAGTGCCGAGTTTATCACTGCGCATGAAGAAATGACCACCTCCAACGTTTGGTTTATGTTTTATAAGCATTTTTAATTTTATTGCTTAAATCGCATTTTCTCGGCGAGCCGAGCGCTTTTTCTGAATTGTGCCGCTCCCGTCACTCTGGTTAGGTTGGCATCGAAAAAAACGCTCTCGGGTGCTTTAGAGTGCCGAGTTTATCACTGCGCATGAAGAAATGACCACCTCCAACGTTTGGTTTATGTTTTATAAGCATTTTTAATTTTATTGCTTAAATCGCATTTTCTCGGCGAGCTGAGCACTTTTTCTGAATTGTGCCGCTCCCGTCACTCTGGTTAGGTTGGCATCGAAAAAAACGCTCTCGGGTGCTTTAGAGTGCCGAGTTTATCACTGCGCATGAAGAAATGACCACCTCCAACGTTTGGTTTATGTTTTATAAGCATTTTTAATTTTATTGCTTAAATCGCATTTTCTCGGCGAGCTGAGCACTTTTTCTGAATTGTGCCGCTCCCGTCACTCTGGTTAGGTTGGCATCGAAAAAAACGCTCTCGGGTGCTTTAGAGTGCCGAGTTTATCACCGCGCATGAAGAAATGACCACCTCCAACGTTTGGTTTATGTTTTATAAGCATTTTTAATTTTATTGCTTAAATCGCATTTTCTCGGCGAGCTGAGCGCTTTTTCAGAATTGTGCCGCTCCCGTCACTCTGGTTAGGTTGGCATCGAAAAAAACGCTCTCGGGTGCTTTAGAGTGCCGAGTTTATCACTGCGCATGAAGAAATGACCACCTCCAACGTTTGGTTTATGTTTTATAAGCATTTTTAATTTTATTGCTTAAATCGCATTTTCTCGGCGAGCTGAGCACTTTTTCTGAATTGTGCCGCTCCCGTAACTCTGGTTAGGTTGGCATCAAATAAAACGCTCTCGGGTGCTTTAGAGTGCCGAGTTTATCACTGCGCATGAAGAAATGACCACCTCCAACGTTTGGTTTATGTTTTATAAGCATTTTTAATTTTATTGCTTAAATCGCATTTTCTCGGCGAGCTGAGCACTTTTTCTGAATTGTGCCGCTCCCGTCACTCTGGTTAGGTTGGCATGGAAAAAAACGCTCTCGGGTGCTTTAGAGTGCCGAGTTTATCACTGCGCATGAAGAAATGACCACCTCCAACGTTTGGTTTATGTTTTATAAGCATTTTTAATTTTATTGCTTAAATCGCATTTTCTCGGCGAGCTGAGCACTTTTTCTGAATTGTGCCGCTCCCGTCACTCTGGTTAGGTTGGCATGGAAAAAAACGCTCTCGGGTGCTTTAGAGTGCCGAGTTTATTACTGCGTAATAAGAAATGACCATCTACAACGTTTGGTTTATGTTTTATAAGCATTTTAAATTTTATTGCTTAAATTGCATTTTCTCGGCGAGCTGAGCACTTTTTCTGAATTGTGCCGCTCCCGTCACTCTGGTTAGGTTGGCATCGAAAAAAACGCTCTCGGGTGCTTTAGAGTGCCGAGTTTATCACTGCGCATGAAGAAATGACCACCTCCAACGTTTGGTTTATGTTTTATAAGCATTTTTAATTTTATTGCTTAAATCGCATTTTCTCGGCGAGCTGAGCACTTTTTCTGAATTGTGCCGCTCCCGTCACTCTGGTTAGGTTGGTACCGAAAAAAACGCTCTCGGGTGCTTTAGAGTGCCGAGTTTATCACTGTGCATGAAGAAATGACCACCTCCAACGTTTGGTTTATGTTTTATAAGCATTTTTAATTTTATTGCTTAAATCGCATTTTCTCGGCGAGCTGAGCGCTTTTTCTGAATTGTGCCGCTCCCGTCACTCTGGTTAGGTTGGCATCGAAAAAAACGCTCTCGGGTGCTTTAGAGTGCCGAGTTTATCACTGTGCATGAAGAAATGACCACCTCCAACGTTTGGTTTATGTTTTATAAGCATTTTTAATTTTATTGCTTAAATCGCATTTTCTCGGCGAGCTGAGCACTTTTTCTGAATTGTGCCGCTCCCGTCACTCTGGTTAGGTTGGCATGGAAAAAAACGCTCTCGGGTGCTTTAGAGTGCCGAGTTTATCACTGCACATGAAGAAATGACCACCTCCAACGTTTGGTTTATGTTTTATAAGCATTTTTAATTGTATTGCTTAAATCGCATTTTCTCGGCGAGCTGAGCACTTTTTCTGAATTGTGCCGCTCCCGTCACTCTGGTTAGGTTGGCATGGAAAAAAACGCTCTCGGGTGCTTTAGAGTGCCGAGTTTATTACTGCGTAATAAGAAATGACCATCTACAACGTTTGGTTTATGTTTTATAAGCATTTTTAATTTTATTGCTTAAATCGCATTTTCTCGGCGAGCTGAGCACTTTTTCTGAATTGTGCCGCTCCCGTCACTCTGGTTAGGTTGGCATCGAAAAAAACGCTCTCGGGTGCTTTAGAGTGCCGAGTTTATCACTGCGCATGAAGAAATGACCACCTCCAACGTTTGGTTTATGTTTTATAAGCATTTTTAATTTTATTGCTTAAATCGCATTTTCTCGGCGAGCTGAGCACTTTTTCTGAATTGTGCCGCTCCCGTCACTCTGGTTAGGTTGGCATGGAAAAAAACGCTCTCGGGTGCTTTAGAGTGCCGAGTTTATCACTGCGCATGAAGAAATGGCCACCTCCAACGTTTGGTTTATGTTTTATAAGCATTTTTAATTTTATTGCTTAAATCGCATTTTCTCGGCGAGCTGAGCACTTTTTCTGAATTGTGCCGCTCCCGTCACTCTGGTTAGGTTGGCATCGAAAAAAACGCTCTCGGGTGCTTTAGAGTGCCGAGTTTATCACTGCGCATGAAGAAATGACCACCTCCAACGTTTGGTTTATGTTTTATAAGCATTTTTAATTTTATTGCTTAAATCGCATTTTCTCGGCGAGCTGAGCACTTTTTCTGAATTGTGCCGCTCCCGTCACTCTGGTTAGGTTGGCATGGAAAAAAACGCTCTCGGGTGCTTTAGAGTGCCGAGTTTATTACTGCGTAATAAGAAATGACCATCTACAACGTTTGGTTTATGTTTTATAAGCATTTTTAATTTTATTGCTTAAATCGCATTTTCTCGGCGAGCTGAGCACTTTTTCTGAATTGTGCCGCTCCCGTCACTCTGTTTAGGTTGGCATGGAAAAAAACGCTCTCGGGTGCTTTAGAGTGCCGAGTTTATCACTGCGCATGAAGAAAAGACCACCTCCAACGTTTGGTTTATGTTTTATAAGCATTTTTAATTTTATTGCTTAAATCGCATTTTCTCGGCGAGCTGAGCACTTTTTCTGAATTGTGCCGCTCCTGTCACTCTGGTTAGGTTGGCATGGAAAAAAACGCTCTCGGGTGCTTTAGAGTGCCGAGTTTATCACTGCGCATGAAGAAATGACCACCTCCAACGTTTGGTTTATGTTTTATAAGCATTTTTAATTTTATTGCTTAAATCGCATTTTCTCGGCGAGCTGAGCACTTTTTCTGAATTGTGCCGCTCCCGTCACTCTGGTTAGGTTGGCATGGAAAAAAACGCTCTCGGGTGCTTTAGAGTGCCGAGTTTATCACTGCGCATGAAGAAATGACCACCTCCAACGTTTGGTTTATGTTTTATAAGCATTTTTAATTTTATTGCTTAAATCGCATTTTCTCGGCGAGCTGAGCACTTTTTCTGAATTGTGCCGCTCCCGTCACTCTGGTTAGGTTGGCATGGAAAAAAACGCTCTCGGGTGCTTTAGAGTGCCGAGTTTATTACTGCGTAATAAGAAATGACCATCTACAACGTTTGGTTTATGTTTTATAAGCATTTTTAATTTTATTGCTTAAATCGCATTTTCTCGGCGAGCTGAGCACTTTTTCTGAATTGTGCCGCTCCCGTCACTCTGTTTAGGTTGGCATGGAAAAAAACACTCTCGGGTGCTTTAGAGTGCCGAGTTTATCACTGCGCATGAA
>NW_026871969.1:300000-421515 GCF_033458585.1 Syngnathus typhle
TGCTTATAAAACATAAACCAAACGTTGGAGGTGGTCATTTCTTAATGCGCAGTAATAAACTCGGCACTCTAAAGCACCCGAGAGCGTTTTTTTCGATGCCAACCTAACCAGAGTGACGGGAGCGGCACAATTCAGAAAAAGTGCTCAGCTCGCCGAGAAAATGCGATTTAAGCAATAAAATTAAAAATGCTTATTAAACATAAACCAAACGTTGGAGGTGGTCATTTCTTCATGCGCAGTGAATAACTCGGCACTCTAAAGCACCCGAGAGCGTTTTTTTCGATGCCAACCTAACCAGAGTGACGGGAGCGGCACAATTCAGAAAAAGCGCTCAGCTCGCCGAGAAAATGCGATTTAAGCAAAAAAATTAAAAATGCTTATAAAACATAAACCAAACGTTGGAGGTGGTCATTTCTTAATGCGCAGTAATAAACTCGGCACTCTAAAGCACCCGAGAGCGTTTTTTTCGATGCCAACCTAACCAGAGTGACGGGAGCGGCACAATTCAGAAAAAGTGCTCAGCTCGCCGAGAAAATGCGATTTAAGCAATAAAATTAAAAATGCTTATAAAACATAAACCAAACGTTGGAGGTGGTCATTTCTTAATGCGCAGTAATAAACTCGGCACTCTAAAGCACCCGAGAGCGTTTTTTTCGATGCCAACCTAACCAGAGTGACGGGAGCGGCACAATTCAGAAAAAGTGCTCAGCTCGCCGAGAAAATGCGATTTAAGCAATAAAATTAAAAATGCTTATTAAACATAAACCAAACGTTGGAGGTGGTCATTTCTTCATGCGCAGTGAATAACTCGGCACTCTAAAGCACCCGATAACCTTTTTTTCGATGCCAACCTAACCAGAGTGACGGGAGCGGCACAATTCAGAAAAAGTGCTCAGCTCGCCGAGAAAATGCGATTTAAGCAATAAAATTAAAAATGCTTATAAAACATAAACCAAACGTTGGAGGTGGTCATTTCTTAATGCGCAGTAATAAACTCGGCACTCTAAAGCACCCGAGAGCGTTTTTTTCGATGCCAACCTAACCAGAGTGACGGGAGCGGCACAATTCAGAAAAAGTGCTCAGCTCGCCGAGAAAATGCGATTTAAGCAATAAAATAAAAAATGCTTATAAAACATAAACCAAACGTTGGAGGTGGTCATTTCTTAATGCGCAGTAATAAACTCGGCACTCTAAAGCACCCGAGAGCGTTTTTTTCGATGCCAACCTAACCAGAGTGACGGGAGCGGCACAATTCAGAAAAAGCGCTCAGCTCGCCGAGAAAATGCGATTTAAGCAATAAAATTAAAAATGCTTATAAAACATAAACCAAACGTTGGAGGTGGTCATTTCTTCGTGCGCAGTGAAAAACTCGGCACTCTAAAGCACCCGAGAGCGGTTTTTTCGATGCCAACCTAACCAGAGTGACGGGAGCGGCACAATTCAGAAAAAGTGCTCAGCTCGCCGAGAAAATGCGATTTAAGCAATAAAATTAAAAATGCTTATAAAACATAAACCAAACGTTGGAGGTGGTCATTTCTTAATGCGCAGTAATAAACTCGGCACTCTAAAGCACCCGAGAGCGTTTTTTTCGATGCCAACCTAACCAGAGTGACGGGAGCGGCACAATTCAGAAAAAGTGCTCAGCTCGCCGAGAAAATGCGATTTAGGCAATAAAATTAAAAATGCTTATAAAACATAAACCAAACGTTGGAGGTGGTCATTTCTTAATGCGCAGTAATAAACTCAGCACTCTAAAGCACCCGAGAGCGTTTTTTTCGATGCCAACCTAACCAGAGTGACGGGAGCGGCACAATTCAGAAAAAGCGCTCAGCTCGCCGAGAAAATGCGATTTAAGCAATAAAATTAAAAATGCTTATAAAACATAAACCAAACGTTGGAGGTGGTCATTTCTTCATGCGCAGTGAATAACTCGGCACTCTAAAGCACCCGAGAGCGTTTTTTTCGATGCCAAGTGACGGGAGCGGCACAATTCAGAAAAAGTGCTCAGCTCGCCGAGAAAATGCGATTTAAGCAATAAAATTAAAAATGCTTATAAAACATAAACCAAACGTTGGAGGTGGTCATTTCTTAATGCGCAGTAATAAACTCGGCACTCTAAAGCACCCGAGAGCGTTTTTTTCGATGCCAACCTAACCAGAGTGACGGGAGCGGCACAATTCAGAAAAAGTGCTCAGCTCGCCGAGAAAATGCGATTTAAGCAATAAAATTAAAAATGCTTATAAAACATAAACCAAACGTTGGAGGTGGTCATTTCTTAATGCGCAGTAATAAACTCGGCACTCTAAAGCACCCGAGAGCGTTTTTTTCGATGCCAACCTAACCAGAGTGACGGGAGCGGCACAATTCAGAAAAAGTGCTCAGCTCGCCGAGAAAATGCGATTTAAGCAATAAAATTAAAAATGCTTATTAAACATAAACCAAACGTTGGAGGTGGTCATTTCTTCATGCGCAGTGAATAACTCGGCACTCTAAAGCACCCGATAGCGTTTTTTTCGATGCCAACCTAACCAGAGTGACGGGAGCGGCACAATTCAGAAAAAGTGCTCAGCTCGCCGAGAAAATGCGATTTAAGCAATAAAATTAAAAATGCTTATAAAACATAAACCAAACGTTGGAGGTGGTCATTTCTTAATGCGCAGTAATAAACTCGGCACTCTAAAGCACCCGAGAGCGTTTTTTTCGATGCCAACCTAACCAGAGTGACGGGAGCGGCACAATTCAGAAAAAGTGCTCAGCTCGCCGAGAAAATGCGATTTAAGCAATAAAATTAAAAATGCTTATAAAACATAAACCAAACGTTGGAGGTGGTCATTTCTTAATGCGCAGTAATAAACTCGGCACTCTAAAGCACCCGAGAGCGTTTTTTTCGATGCCAACCTAACCAGAGTTACGGGAGCGGCACAATTCAGAAAAAGCGCTCAGCTCGCCGAGAAAATGCGATTTAAGCAATAAAATTAAAAATGCTTATAAAACATAAACCAAACGTTGGAGGTGGTCATTTCTTCATGCGCAGTGAATAACTCGGCACTCGTGCACCCGAGAGCGTTTTTTTCGATGCCAACCTAACCAGAGTGACGGGAGCGGCACAATTCAGAAAAAGTGCTCAGCTCGCCGAGAAAATGCGATTTAAGCAATAAAATTAAAAATGCTTATAAAACATAAACCAAACGTTGGAGGTGGTCATTTCTTAATGCGCAGTAATAAACTCGGCACTCTAAAGCACCCGTGAGCGTTTTTTTCGATGCCAACCTAACCAGAGTGACGGGAGCGGCACAATTCAGAAAAAGTGCTCAGCTCGCCGAGAAAATGCGATTTAAGCAATAAAATTAAAAATGCTTATAAAACATAAACCAAACGTTGGAGGTGGTCATTTCTTCATGCGCAGTGATAAAGTCGGCACTCTAAAGCACCCGAGAGCTTTTTTTTCGATGCCAACCTAACCAGAGTGACGGGAGCGGCACAATTCAGAAAAAGTGCTCAGCTCGCCGAGAAAATGCGATTTAAGCAATAAAATTAAAAATGCTTATTAAACATAAACCAAACGTTGGAGGTGGTCATTTCTTCATGCGCAGTGATAAACTCGGCACTCTAAAGCACCCGAGAGCGTTTTTTTCGATGCCAACCTAACCAGAGTGACGGGAGCGGCACAATTCAGAAAAAGTGCTCAGCTCGCCGAGCAAATGCGATTTAAGCAATAAAATTAAAAATGCTTATAAAACATAAACCAAACGTTGGAGGTGGTCATTTCTTAATGCGCAGTAATAAACTCGGCACTCTAAAGCACCCGAGAGCGTTTTTTTCGATGCCAACCTAACCAGAGTTACGGGAGCGGCACAATTCAGAAAAAGCGCTCAGCTCGCCGAGAAAATGCGATTTAAGCAATAAAATTAAAAATGCTTATAAAACATAAACCAAACGTTGGAGGTGGTCATTTCTTCATGCGCAGTGAATAACTCGGCACTCGTGCACCCGAGAGCGTTTTTTTCGATGCCAACCTAACCAGAGTGACGGGAGCGGCACAATTCAGAAAAAGTGCTCAGCTCGCCGAGAAAATGCGATTTAAGCAATAAAATTAAAAATGCTTATAAAACATAAACCAAACGTTGGAGGTGGTCATTTCTTAATGCGCAGTAATAAACTCGGCACTCTAAAGCACCCGTGAGCGTTTTTTTCGATGCCAACCTAACCAGAGTGACGGGAGCGGCACAATTCAGAAAAAGTGCTCAGCTCGCCGAGAAAATGCGATTTAAGCAATAAAATTAAAAATGCTTATAAAACATAAACCAAACGTTGGAGGTGGTCATTTCTTCATGCGCAGTGATAAAGTCGGCACTCTAAAGCACCCGAGAGCTTTTTTTTCGATGCCAACCTAACCAGAGTGACGGGAGCGGCACAATTCAGAAAAAGTGCTCAGCTCGCCGAGAAAATGCGATTTAAGCAATAAAATTAAAAATGCTTATTAAACATAAACCAAACGTTGGAGGTGGTCATTTCTTCATGCGCAGTGATAAACTCGGCACTCTAAAGCACCCGAGAGCGTTTTTTTCGATGCCAACCTAACCAGAGTGACGGGAGCGGCACAATTCAGAAAAAGTGCTCAGCTCGCCGAGCAAATGCGATTTAAGCAATAAAATTAAAAATGCTTATAAAACATAAACCAAACGTTGGAGGTGGTCATTTCTTAATGCGCAGTAATAAACTCGGCACTCTAAAGCACCCGAGAGCGTTTTTTTCGATGCCAACCTAACCAGAGTGACGGGAGCGGCACAATTCAAAAAAAGTGCTCAGCTCGCCGAGAAAATGCGATTTTAAGCAATAAAATTAAAAATGCTTATTAAACATAAACCAAACGTTGGAGGTGGTCATTTCTTCATGCGCAGTGAATAACTCGGCACTCTAAAGCACCCGAGAGCGTTTTTTTCGATGCCAACCTAACCAGAGTGACGGGAGCGGCACAATTCAGAAAAAGTGCTCAGCTCGCCGAGAAAATGCGATTTAAGCAATAAAATTAAAAATGCTTATAAAACATAAACCAAACGTTGGAAGTGGTCATTTCTTAATGCGCAGTAATAAACTCGGCACTCTAGAGCACCCGAGAGCGTTTTTTTCGATGCCAACCTAACCAGAGTTACGGGAGCGGCACAATTCAGAAAAAGCGCTCAGCTCGCCGAGAAAATGCGATTTAAGCAATAAAATTAAAAATGCTTATAAAACATAAACCAAACGTTGGAAGTGGTCATTTCTTCATGCGCAGTGATAAACTCGGCACTCTAAAGCACCCGAGAGCGTTTTTTTCGATGCCAACCTAACCAGAGTTACGGGAGCGGCACAATTCAGAAAAAGCGCTCAGCTCGCCGAGAAAATGCGATTTAAGCAATAAAATTAAAAATGCTTATAAAACATAAACCAAACGTTGGAGGTGGTCATTTCTTCATGCGCAGTGATAAACTCGGCACTCTAAAGCACCCGAGAGCGTTTTTTTCGATGCCAACCTAACCAGAGTGACGGGAGCGGCACAATTCAGAAAAAGCGCTCAGCTCGCCGAGAAAATGCGATTTAAGCAATAAAATTAAAAATGCTTATAAAACATAAACCAAACGTTGGAGGTGGTCATTTCTTCATGCGCAGTGATAAACTCGGCACTCTAAAGCACCCGAGAGCGTTTTTTTCGATGCCAACCTAACCAGAGTGACGGGAGCGGCACAATTCAGAAAAAGTGCTCAGCTCGCCGAGAAAATGCGATTTAAGCAATAAAATTAAAAATGCTTATAAAACATAAACCAAACGTTGGAGGTGGTCATTTCTCCATGCGCAGTGAATAACTCGGCACTCTAAAGCACCCGAGAGCGTTTTTTTCGATGCCAACCTAACCAGAGTGACGGGAGCGGAACAATTCAGAAAAAGTGCTCAGCTCGCCGAGAAATTGCGATTTAAGCAATAAAATTAAAAATGCTTATAAAACATAAACCAAACGTTGGAGGTGGTCATTTCTTAATGCGCAGTAATAAACTCGGCACTCTAAAGCACCCGTGAGCGTTTTTTTCGATGCCAACCTAACCAGAGTGACGGGACGGCACAATTCAGAAAAAGTGCTCAGCTCGCCGAGAAAATGCGATTTAAGCAATAAAATTAAAAATGCTTATAAAACATAAACCAAACGTTGGAGGTGGTCATTTCTTAATGCGCAGTAATAAACTCGGCACTCTAAAGCACCCGAGAGCGTTTTTTTCGATGCCAACCTAACCAGAGTGACGGGAGCGGCACAATTCAGAAAAAGCGCTCAGCTCGCCGAGAAAATGCGATTTAAGCAATAAAATTAAAAATGCTTATAAAACATAAACCAAACGTTGGAGGTGGTCATTTCTTAATGCGCAGTAATAAACTCGGCACTCTAAAGCACCCGAGAGCGTTTTTTTCGATGCCAACCTAACCAGAGTGACGGGAGCGGCACAATTCAGAAAAAGCGCTCAGCTCGCCGAGAAAATGCGATTTAAGCAATAAAATTAAAAATGCTTATTAAACATAAACCAAACGTTGGAGGTGGTCATTTCTTCATGCGCAGTGAATAACTCGGCACTCTAAAGCACCCGAGAGCGTTTTTTTCGATGCCAACCTAACCAGAGTGACGGGACAGGCACAATTCAGAAAAAGCGCTCAGCTCGCCGAGAAAATGCGATTTAAGCAATAAAATTAAAAATGCTTATAAAACATAAACCAAACGTTGGAGGTGGTCATTTCTTCATGCGCAGTGATAAACTCGGCACTCTAAAGCACCCGAGAGCGTTTTTTTCGATGCCAACCTAACCAGAGTGACGGGAGCGGCACAATTCAGAAAAAGTGCTCAGCTCGCCGAGAAAATGCGATTTAAGCAAGAAAATTAAAAATGCTTATAAAACATAAACCAAACGTTGGAGGTGGTCATTTCTTCATGCGCAGTGATAAACTCGGCACTCTAAAGCACCCGAGAGCGTTTTTTTCGATGCCAACCTAACCAGAGTGACGGGAGCGGCACAATTCAGAAAAAGTGCTCAGCTCGCCGAGAAAATGCGATTTAAGCAATAAAATTAAAAATGCTTATAAAACATAAACCAAACGTTGGAGGTGGTCATTTCTTAATGCGCAGTAATAAACTCGGCACTCTAAAGCACCCGAGAGCGTTTTTTTCGATGCCAACCTAACCAGAGTGACGGGAGCGGCACAATTCAGAAAAAGTGCTCAGCTCGCCGAGAAAATGCGATTTAAGCAATAAAATTAAAAATGCTTATAAAACATAAACCAAACGTTGGAGGTGGTCATTTCTTAATGCGCAGTAATAAACTCGGCACTCTAGAGCACCCGAGAGCGTTTTTTTCGATGCCAACCTAACCAGAGTGACGGGAGCGGCACAATTCAGAAAAAGTGCTCAGCTCGCCGAGAAAATGCGATTTAAGCAATAAAATTAAAAATGCTTATAAAACATAAACCAAACGTTGGAAGTGGTCATTTCTTCATGCGCAGTGATAAACTCGGCACTCTAAAGCACCCGAGAGCGTTTTTTTCGATGCCAACCTAACCAGAGTTACGGGAGCGGCACAATTCAGAAAAAGCGCTCAGCTCGCCGAGAAAATGCGATTTAAGCAATAAAATTAAAAATGCTTATAAAACATAAACCAAACGTTGGAGGTGGTCATTTCTTCATGCGCAGTGATAAACTCGGCACTCTAAAGCACCCGAGAGCGTTTTTTTCCATGCCAACCTAACCAGAGTGACGGGAGCGGCACAATTCAGAAAAAGCGCTCAGCTCGCCGAGAAAATGCGATTTAAGCAATAAAATTAAAAATGCTTATAAAACATAAACCAAACGTTGGAGGTGGTCATTTCTTAATGCGCAGTAATAAACTCGGCACTCTAAAGCACCCGAGAGCGTTTTTTTTCGATGCCAACCTAACCAGAGTGACGGGAGCGGCACAATTCAGAAAAAGTGCTCAGCTCGCCGAGAAAATGCGATTTAAGCAATAAAATTAAAAATGCTTATAAAACATAAACCAAACGTTGGAGGTGGTCATTTCCTAATGCTCAGTAATAAACTCGGCACTCTAAAGCACCCGAGAGCGTTTTTTTCGATGCCAACCTAACCAGAGTGACGGGAGCGGCACAATTCAGAAAAAGTGCTCAGCTCGCCGAGAAAATGCGATTTAAGCAATAAAATTAAAAATGCTTATTAAACATAAACCAAACGTTGGAGGTGGTCATTTCTTCATGCGCAGTGAATAACTCGGCACTCTAAAGCACCCGAGAGCGTTTTTTTCGATGCCAACCTAACCAGAGTGACGGGAGCGGCACAATTAAGAAAAAGCGCTCAGCTCGCCGAGAAAATGCGATTTAAGCAATAAAATTAAAAATGCTTATTAAACATAAACCAAACATTGGAGGTGGTCATTTCTTCATGCGCAGTAATAAACTCGGCACTCTAAAGCACCCGAGAGCGTTTTTTTCGATGCCAACCTAACCAGAGTGACGGGAGCGGCACAATTCAGAAAAAGTGCTCAGCTCGCCGAGAAAATGCGATTTAAGCAATAAAATTAAAAATGCTTATAAAACATAAACCAAACGTTGGAGGTGGTCATTTCTTAATGCGCAGTAATAAACTCGGCACTCTAGAGCACCCGAGAGCGTTTTTTTCGATGCCAACCTAACCAGAGTGACGGGAGCGGCACAATTCAGAAAAAGTGCTCAGCTCGCCGAGAAAATGCGATTTAAGCAATAAAATTAAAAATGCTTATAAAACATAAACCAAACGTTGGAAGTGGTCATTTCTTCATGCGCAGTGATAAACTCGGCACTCTAAAGCACCCGAGAGCGTTTTTTTCGATGCCAACCTAACCAGAGTTACGGGAGCGGCACAATTCAGAAAAAGCGCTCAGCTCGCCGAGAAAATGCGATTTAAGCAATAAAATTAAAAATGCTTATAAAACATAAACCAAACGTTGGAGGTGGTCATTTCTTCATGCGCAGTGATAAACTCGGCACTCTAAAGCACCCGAGAGCGTTTTTTTCGATGCCAACCTAACCAGAGTGACGGGAGCGGCACAATTCAGAAAAAGCGCTCAGCTCGCCGAGAAAATGCGATTTAAGCAATAAAATTAAAAATGCATGCTTATAAAACATAAACCAAACGTTGGAGGTGGTCATTTCTTCATGCGCAGTGATAAACTCGGCACTCTAAAGCACCCGAGAGCGTTTTTTTCGATGCCAACCTAACCAGAGTGACGGGAGCGGCACAATTCAGAAAAAGTGCTCAGCTCGCCGAGAAAATGCGATTTAAGCAATAAAATTAAAAATGCTTATAAAACATAAACCAAACGTTGGAGGTGGTCATTTCTTCATGCGCAGTGAATAACTCGGCACTCTAAAGCACCCGAGAGCGTTTTTTTCGATGCCAACCTAACCAGAGTGACGGGAGCGGCACAATTCAGAAAAAGTGCTCAGCTCGCCGAGAAAATGCGATTTAAGCAATAAAATTAAAAATGCTTATAAAACATAAACCAAACGTTGGAGGTGGTCATTTCTTAATGCGCAGTAATAAACTCGGCACTCTAAAGCACCCGTGAGCGTTTTTTTCGATGCCAACCTAACCAGAGTGACGGGAGCGGCACAATTCAGAAAAAGTGCTCAGCTCGCCGAGAAAATGCGATTTAAGCAATAAAATTAAAAATGCTTATAAAACATAAACCAAACGTTGGAGGTGGTCATTTCTTCATGCGCAGTGATAAAGTCGGCACTCTAAAGCACCCGAGAGCGTTTTTTTCGATGCCAACCTAACCAGAGTGACGGGAGCGGCACAATTCAGAAAAAGTGCTCAGCTCGCCGAGAAAATGCGATTTAAGCAATAAAATTAAAAATGCTTATTAAACATAAACCAAACGTTGGAGGTGGTCATTTCTTCATGCGCAGTGATAAACTCGGCACTCTAAAGCACCCGAGAGCGTTTTTTTCGATGCCAACCTAACCAGAGTGACGGGAGCGGCACAATTCAGAAAAAGCGCTCAGCTCGCCGAGAAAATGCGATTTAAGCAATAAAATTAAAAATGCTTATAAAACATAAACCAAACGTTGGAGGTGGTCATTTCTTCATGCGCAGTGATAAACTCGGCACTCTAAAGCACCCGAGAGCGTTTTTTTCGATGCCAACCTAACCAGAGTGACGGGAGCGGCACAATTCAGAAAAAGTGCTCAGCTCGCCGAGAAAATGCGATTCAAGCAATAAAATTAAAAATGCTTATTAAACATAAACCAAACGTTGGAGGTGGTCATTTCTTCATGCGCAGTGAATAACTCGGCACTCTAAAGCACCCGAGAGCGTTTTTTTCGATGCCAACCTAACCAGAGTGACGGGAGCGGCACAATTCAGAAAAAGTGCTCAGCTCGCCGAGAAAATGCGATTTAAGCAATAAAATTAAAAATGCTTATAAAACATAAACCAAACGTTGGAGGTGGTTATTTCTTCATGCGCAGTGATAAACTCGGCACTCTAAAGCACCCGAGAGCGTTTTTTTCGATGCCAACCTAACCAGAGTGATGGGAGCGGCACAATTCAGAAAAAGTGCTCAGCTCGCCGAGAAAATGCGATTTAAGCAATAAAATTAAAAATGCTTATAAAACATAAACCAAACGTTGGAGGTGGTCATTTCTTCATGCGCAGTGAATAACTCGGCACTCTAAAGCACCCGAGAGCGTTTTTTTCGATGCCAACCTAACCAGAGTGACGGGAGCGGCACAATTCAGAAAAAGTGCTCAGCTCGCCGAGAAAATGCGATTTAAGCAATAAAATTAAAAATGCTTATAAAACATAAACCAAACGTTGGAGGTGGTCATTTCTTAATGCGCAGTAATAAACTCGGCACTCTAAAGCACCCGAGAGTGTTTTTTTCGATGCCAACCTAACCAGAGTGACGGGAGCGGCACAATTCAGAAAAAGTGCTCAGCTCGCCGAGAAAATGCGATTTAAGCAATAAAATTAAAAATGCTTATAAAACATAAACCAAACGTTGGAGGTGGTCATTTCTTAATGCGCAGTAATAAACTCGGCACTCTAGAGCACCCGAGAGCGTTTTTTTCGATGCCAACCTAACCAGAGTGACGGGAGCGGCACAATTCAGAAAAAGCGCTCAGCTCGCCGAGAAAATGCGATTTAAGCAATAAAATTAAAAATGCTTATAAAACATAAACCAAACGTTGGAGGTGGTCATTTCTTCGTGCACAGTGAATAACTCGGCACTCTAAAGCACCCGAGAGCGTTTTTTTCGATGCCAACCTAACCAGAGTGACGGGAGCGGCACAATTCAGAAAAAGTGCTCAGCTCGCCGAGAAAATGTGATTTAAGCAATAAAATTAAAAATGCTTATAAAACATAAACCAAACGTTGGAGGTGGTCATTTCTTAATGCGCAGTAATAAACTCGGCACTCTAAAGCACCCGAGAGCGTTTTTTTCGATGCCAACCTAACCAGAGTGACGGGAGCGGCACAATTCAGAAAAAGTGCTCAGCTCGCCGAGAAAATGCGATTTAAGCAATAAAATTAAAAATGCTTATTAAACATAAACCAAACGTTGGAGGTGGTCATTTCTTCATGCGCAGTGAATAACTCGGCACTCTAAAGCACCCGAGAGCGTTTTTTTCGATGCCAACCTAACCAGAGTGACAGGAGCGGCACAATTCAGAAAAAGCGCTCAGCTCGCCGAGAAAATGCGATTTAAGCAATAAAATTAAAAATGCTTATTAAACATAAACCAAACGTTGGAGGTGGTCATTTCTTCATGCGCAGTGAATAACTCGGCACTCTAAAGCACCCGAGAGCGTTTTTTTCGATGCCAACCTAACCAGAGTGACGGGAGCGGCACAATTCAGAAAAAGCGCTCAGCTCGCCGAGAAAATGCGATTTAAGCAATAAAATTAAAAATGCTTATTAAACATAAACCAAACGTTGGAGGTGGTCATTTCTTCATGCGCAGTGAATAACTCGGCACTCTAAAGCACCCGAGAGCGTTTTTTTCGATGCCAACCTAACCAGAGTGACGGGAGCGGCACAATTCAGAAAAAGTGCTCAGCTCGCCGAGAAAATGCGATTTAAGCAATAAAATTAAAAATGCTTATTAAACATAAACCAAACGTTGGAGGTGGTCATTTCTTCATGCGCAGTGATAAACTCGGCACTCTAAAGCACCCGAGAGCGTTTTTTTTTATGCCAACCTAACCAGAGTGACGGGAGCGGCACAATTCAGAAAAAGTGCTCAGCTCGCCGAGAAAATGCGATTTAAGCAATAAAATTAAAAATGCTTATAAAACATAAACCAAACGTTGGAGGTGGTCATTTCTTAATGCGCAGTAATAAACTCGGCAGTCTAAAGCACCCGAGAGCGTTTTTTTCGATGCCAACCTAACCAGAGTGACGGGAGCGGCACAATTCAGAAAAAGTGCTCAGCTCGCCGAGAAAATGCGATTTAAGCAATAAAATTAAAAATGCTTATTAAACATAAACCAAACGTTGGAGGTGGTCATTTCTTCATGCGCAGTGAATAACTCGGCACTCTAAAGCACCCGAGAGCGTTTTTTTCGATGCCAACCTAACCAGAGTGACAGGAGCGGCACAATTCAGAAAAAGCGCTCAGCTCGCCGAGAAAATGCGATTTAAGCAATAAAATTAAAAATGCTTATTAAACATAAACCAAACGTTGGAGGTGGTCATTTCTTCATGCGCAGTGAATAACTCGGCACTCTAAAGCACCCGAGAGCGTTTTTTTCGATGCCAACCTAACCAGAGTGACGGGAGCGGCACAATTCAGAAAAAAGCGCTCAGCTCGCCGAGAAAATGCGATTTAAGCAATAAAATTAAAAATGCTTATTAAACATAAACCAAACGTTGGAGGTGGTAATTTCTTCATGCGCAGTGATAAACTCGGCACTCTAAAGCACCCGAGAGCGTTTTTTTCGATGCCAACCTAACCAGAGTGACGGGAGCGGCACAATTCAGAAAAAGTGCTCAGCTCGCCGAGAAAATGCGATTTAAGCAATAAAATTAAAAATGCTTATAAAACATAAACCAAACGTTGGAGGTGGTCATTTCTTAATGCGCAGTAATAAACTCGGCACTCTAAAGCACCCGAGAGCGTTTTTTTCGATGCCAACCTAACCAGAGTGACGGGAGCGGCACAATTCAGAAAAAGTGCTCAGCTCGCCGAGAAAATGCGATTTAAGCAATAAAATTAAAAATGCTTATTAAACATAAACCAAACGTTGGAGGTGGTCATTTCTTCATGCGCAGTGAATAACTCGGCACTCTAAAGCACCCGAGAGCGTTTTTTTCGATGCCAACCTAACCAGAGTGACGGGAGCGGCACAATTCAGAAAAAGCGCTCAGCTTGCCGAGAAAATGAGATTTAAGCAATAAAATTAAAAATGCTTATAAAACATAAACCAAACGTTGGAGGTGGTCATTTCTTAATGCACAGTAATAAACTCGGCACTCTAAAGCACCCGAGAGCGTTTTTTTCGATGCCAACCTAACCAGAGTGACGGGAGCGGCACAATTCAGAAAAAGTGCTCAGCTCGCCGAGAAAATGCGATTTAAGCAATAAAATTAAAAATGCTTATTAAACATAAACCAAACGTTGGAGGTGGTCATTTCTTCATGCGCAGTGAATAACTCGGCACTCTAAAGCACCCGAGAGCGTTTTTTTCGATGCCAACCTAACCAGAGTGACGGGAGCGGCACAATTCAGAAAAAGCGCTCAGCTCGCCGAGAAAATGCGATTTAAGCAATAAAATTAAAAATGCTTATTAAACATAAACCAAACGTTGGAGGTGGTCATTTCTTCATGCGCAGTGAATAACTCGGCACTCTAAAGCACCCGAGAGCGTTTTTTTCGATGCCAACCTAACCAGAGTGACGGGAGCGGCACAATTCAGAAAAAGCGCTCAGCTCGCCGAGAAAATGCGATTTAAGCATTAAAATTAAAAATGCTTATAAAACATAAACCAAACGTTGGAGGTGGTCTTTTCTTCATGCGCAGTGATAAACTCGGCACTCTAAAGCACCCGAGAGCGTTTTTTTCGATGCCAACCTAGAGTGACGGGAGCGGCACAATTCAGAAAAAGTGCTCAGCTCGCCGAGAAAATGCGATTTAAGCAATAAAATTAAAAATGCTTATAAAACATAAACCAAACGTTGGAGGTGGTCATTTCTTCATGCGCAGTGAATAACTCGGCACTCTAAAGCACCCGAGAGCGTTTTTTTCGATGCCAACCTAACCAGAGTGACGGGAGCGGCACAATTCAGAAAAAGTGCTCAGCTCGCCGAGAAAATGCGATTTAAGCAATAAAATTAAAAATGCTTATAAAACATAAACCAAACGTTGGAGGTGGTCATTTCTTAATGCGCAGTAATAAACTCGGCACTCTAAAGCACCCGAGAGCGTTTTTTTCGATGCCAACCTAACCAGAGTGACGGGAGCGGCACAATTCAGAAAAAGTGCTCAGCTCGCCGAGAAAATGCGATTTAAGCAATAAAATTAAAAATGCTTATAAAACATAAACCAAACGTTGGAAGTGGTCATTTCTTCATGCGCAGTGATAAACTCGGCACTCTAAAGCACCCGAGAGCGTTTTTTTCGATGCCAACCTAACCAGAGTTACGGGAGCGGCACAATTCAGAAAAAGCGCTCAGCTCGCCGAGAAAATGCGATTTAAGCAATAAAATTAAAAATGCTTATAAAACATAAACCAAACGTTGGAGGTGGTCATTTCTTCATGCGCAGTGATAAACTCGGCACTCTAAAGCACCCGAGAGCGTTTTTTTCGATGCCAACCTAACCAGAGTGACGGGAGCGGCACAATTCAGAAAAAGCGCTCAGCTCGCCGAGAAAATGCGATTTAAGCAATAAAATTAAAAATGCTTATAAAACATAAACCAAACGTTGGAGGTGGTCATTTCTTCATGCGCAGTGATAAACTCGGCACTCTAAAGCACCCGAGAGCGTTTTTTTCGATGCCAACCTAACCAGAGTGACGGGAGCGGCACAATTCAGAAAAAGTGCTCAGCTCGCCGAGAAAATGCGATTTAAGCAATAAAATTAAAAATGCTTATAAAATATAAACCAAACGTTGGAGGTGGTCATTTCTTAATGCGCAGTAATAAACTCGGCACTCTAAAGCACCCGAGAGCGTTTTTTTCGATGCCAACCTAACCAGAGTGACGGGAGCGGCACAATTCAGAAAAAGCGCACAGCTCGCCGAGAAAATGCGATTTAAGCAATAAAATTAAAAATGCTTATAAAACATAAACCAAACGTTGGAGGTGGTCATTTCCTAATGCGCAGTAATAAACTCGGCACTCTAAAGCACCCGAGAGCGTTTTTTTCGATGCCAACCTAACTAGTGTGACGACAGCGGCACAATTCAGAAAAAGTGCTCAGCTCGCCGAGAAAATGCGATTTAAGCAATAAAATTAAAAATGCTTATTAAACATAAACCAAACGTTGGAGGTGGTCATTTCTTCATGCGCAGTGAATAACTCGGCACTCTAAAGCACCCGAGAGCGTTTTTTTCGATGCTAACCTAACCAGAGTGACGGGAGCGGCACAATTCAGAAAAAGCGCTCAGCTCGCCGAGAAAATGCGATTTAAGCAATAAAATTAAAAATGCTTATAAAACATAAACCAAACGTTGGAGGTGGTCATTTCTTCATGCGCAGTGATAAACTCGGCACTCTAAAGCACCCGAGAGCGTTTTTTTCGATGCCAACCTAACCAGAGTGACGGGAGCGGCACAATTCAGAAAAAGTGCTCAGCTCGCCGAGAAAATCCGATTTAAGCAATAAAATTAAAAATGCTTATAAAACATAAACCAAACGTTGGAGGTGGTCATTTCTTAATGCGCAGTAATAAACTCGGCACTCTAAAGCACCCGAGAGCGTTTTTTTCGATGCCAACCTAACCAGAGTGACGGGAGCGGCACAATTCAGAAAAAGCGCTCAGCTCGCCGAGAAAATGCGATTTAAGCAATAAAATTAAAAATGCTTATAAAACATAAACCAAACGTTGGAGGTGGTCATTTCTTCATGCGCAGTGATAAACTCGGCACTCTAAAGCACCCGAGAGCGTTTTTTTCGATGCCAACCTAACCAGAGTGACGGGAGCGGCACAATTCAGAAAAAGCGCTCAGCTCGCCGAGAAAATGCGATTTAAGCAATAAAATTAAAAATGCTTAAAAAACATAAACCAAACGTTGGAGGTGGTCATTTCTTCATGCGCAGTGATAAACTCGGCACTCTAAAGCACCCGAGAGTGTTTGTTTCGATGCCAACCTAACCAGAGTGACGGGAGCGGCACAATTCAGAAAAAGTGCTCAGCTCGCCGAGAAAATTCGATTTAAGCAATAAAATTAAAAATGCTTATAAAACATAAACCAAACGTTGGAGGTGGTCATTTCTTAATGCGCAGTAATAAACTCGGCACTCTAAAGCACCCGAGAGCGTTTTTTTCGATGCCAACCTAACCAGAGTGACGGGAGCGGCACAATTCAGAAAAAGTGCTCAGCTCGCCGAGAAAATGCGATTTAAGCAATAAAATTAAAAATGCTTATAAAACATAAACCAAACGTTGGAGGTGGTCATTTCTTAATGCGCAGTAATAAACTCGGCACTCTAAAGCACCCGAGAGCGTTTTTTTCGATGCCAACCTAACCAGAGTGACGGGAGCGGCACAATTCAGAAAAAGTGCTCAGCTCGCCGAGAAAATGCGATTTAAGCAATAAAATTAAAAATGCTTATAAAACATAAACCAAACGTTGGAGGTGGTCATTTCTTAATGCGCAGTAATAAACTCGGCACTCTAAAGCACCCGAGAGCGTTTTTTTCGATGCCAACCTAACCAGAGTGACGGGAGCGGCACAATTCAGAAAAAGTGCTCAGCTCGCCGAGAAAATGCGATTTAAGCAATAAAATTAAAAATGCTTATAAAACATAAACCAAACGTTGGAGGTGGTCATTTCTTAATGCGCAGTAATAAACTCGGCACTCTAAAGCACCCGAGAGCGTTTTTTTCGATGCCAACCTAACCAGAGTGACGGGAGCGGCACAATTCAGAAAAAGCGCTCAGCTCACCGAGAAAATGCGATTTAAGCAATAAAATTAAAAATGCTTAAAAAACATAAACCAAACGTTGGAGGTGGTCATTTCTTCGTGCGCAGTGAATAACTCGGCACTCTAAAGCACCCGAGAGCGTTTTTTTCGATGCCAACCTAACCAGAGTGACGGGAGCGGCACAATTCAGAAAAAGTGCTCAGCTCGCCGAGAAAATGCGATTTAAGCAATAAAATTAAAAATGCTTATAAAACTTAAACCAAACGTTGGAGGGGGTCATTTCTTAATGCGCAGTAATAAACTCGGCACTCTAAAGCACCCGAGAGCGTTTTTTTCGATGCCAACCTAACCAGAGTGACGGGAGCGGCACAATTCAGAAAAAGTGCTCAGCTCGCCGAGAAAATGCGATTTAAGCAATAAAATTAAAAATGCTTATTAAACATAAACCAAACGTTGGAGGTGGTCATTTCTTCATGCGCAGTGAATAACTCGGCACTCTAAAGCACCCGAGAGCGTTTTTTTCGATGCCAACCTAACCAGAGTGACGGGAGCGGCACAATTCAGAAAAAGCGCTCAGCTCGCCGAGAAAATGCGATTTAAGCAATAAAATTAAAAATGCTTATAAAACATAAACCAAACGTTGGAGGTGGTCATTTCTTAATGCGCAGTAATAAACTCGGCACTCTAAAGCACCCGAGAGCGTTTTTTTCGATGCCAACCTAACCAGAGTGACGGGAGCGGCACAATTCAGAAAAAGTGCTCAGCTCGCCGAGAAAATGCGATTTAAGCAATAAAATTAAAAATGCTTATTAAACATAAACCAAACGTTGGAGGTGGTCATTTCTTCATGCGCAGTGAATAACTCGGCACTCTAAAGCACCCGATAGCGTTTTTTTCGATGCCAACCTAACCAGAGTGACGGGAGCGGCACAATTCAGAAAAAGTGCTCAGCTCGCCGAGAAAATGCGATTTAAGCAATAAAATTAAAAATGCTTATAAAACATAAACCAAACGTTGGAGGTGGTCATTTCTTAATGCGCAGTAATAAACTCGGCACTCTAAAGCACCCGAGAGCGTTTTTTTCGATGCCAACCTAACCAGAGTGACGGGAGCGGCACAATTCAGAAAAAGTGCTCAGCTCGCCGAGAAAATGCGATTTAAGCAATAAAATTAAAAATGCTTATAAAACATAAACCAAACGTTGGAGGTGGTCATTTCTTCATGCGCAGTGAATAACTCGGCACTCTAAAGCACCCGAGAGCGTTTTTTTCGATGCCAACCTAACCAGAGTGACGGGAGCGGCACAATTCAGAAAAAGTGCTCAGCTCGCCGAGAAAATGCGATTTAAGCAATAAAATTAAAAATGCTTATAAAACATAAACCAAACGTTGGAGGTGGTCATTTCTTAATGCGCAGTAATAAACTCGGCACTCTAAAGCACCCGAGAGCGTTTTTTTCGATGCCAACCTAACCAGAGTGACGGGAGCGGCACAATTCAGAAAAAGTGCTCAGCTCGCCGAGAAAATGCGATTTAAGCAATAAAATTAAAAATGCTTATAAAACATAAACCAAACGTTGGAGGTGGTCATTTCTTAATGCGCAGTAATAAACTCGGCACTCTAGAGCACCCGAGAGCGTTTTTTTCGATGCCAACCTAACCAGAGTGACGGGAGCGGCACAATTCAGAAAAAGTGCTCAGCTCGCCGAGAAAATGCGATTTAAGCAATAAAATTAAAAATGCTTATAAAACATAAACCAAACGTTGGAGGTGGTCATTTCTTCATGCGCAGTGATAAACTCGGCACTCTAAAGCACCCGAGAGCGTTTTTTTCGATGCCAACCTAACCAGAGTGACGGGAGCGGCACAATTCAGAAAAAGTGCTCAGCTCGCCGAGAAAATGCGATTTAAGCAATAAAATTAAAAATGCTTATAAAACATAAACCAAACGTTGGAGGTGGTCATTTCTTCATGCGCAGTGAATAACTCGGCACTCTAAAGCACCCGAGAGCGTTTTTTTCGATGCCAACCTAACCAGAGTGACGGGAGCGGCACAATTCAGAAAAAGTGCTCAGCTCGCCGAGAAAATGCGATTTAAGCAATAAAATTAAAAATGCTTATAAAACATAAACCAAACGTTGGAGGTGGTCATTTCTTAATGCGCAGTAATAAACTCGGCACTCTAAAGCACCCGAGAGCGTTTTTTTCGATGCCAACCTAACCAGAGTGACGGGAGCGGCACAATTCAGAAAAAGTGCTCAGCTCGCCGAGAAAATGCGATTTAAGCAATAAAATTAAAAATGCTTATAAAACATAAACCAAACGTTGGAGGTGGTCATTTCTTAATGCGCAGTAATAAACTCGGCACTCTAGAGCACCCGAGAGCGTTTTTTTCGATGCCAACCTAACCAGAGTGACGGGAGCGGCACAATTCAGAAAAAGTGCTCAGCTCGCCGAGAAAATGCGATTTAAGCAATAAAATTAAAAATGCTTATAAAACATAAACCAAACGTTGGAAGTGGTCATTTCTTCATGCGCAGTGATAAACTCGGCACTCTAAAGCACCCGAGAGCGTTTTTTTCGATGCCAACCTAACCAGAGTTACGGGAGCGGCACAATTCAGAAAAAGCGCTCAGCTCGCCGAGAAAATGCGATTTAAGCAATAAAATTAAAAATGCTTATAAAACATAAACCAAACGTTGGAGGTGGTCATTTCTTCATGCGCAGTGATAAACTCGGCACTCTAAAGCACCCGAGAGCGTTTTTTTCGATGCCAACCTAACCAGAGTGACGGGAGCGGCACAATTCAGAAAAAGCGCTCAGCTCGCCGAGAAAATGCGATTTAAGCAATAAAATTAAAAATGCTTATAAAACATAAACCAAACGTTGGAGGTGGTCATTTCTTAATGCGCAGTAATAAACTCGGCACTCTAAAGCACCCGAGAGCGTTTTTTTCGATGCCAACCTAACCAGAGTGACGGGAGGCACAATTCAGAAAAAGTGCTCAGCTCGCCGAGAAAATGCGATTTAAGCAATAAAATTAAAAATGCTTATAAAACATAAACCAAACGTTGGAGGTGGTCATTTCTCAATGCGCAGTAATAAACTCGGCACTCTAAAGCACCCGAGAGCGTTTTTTTCGATGCCAACCTAACCAGAGTGACGGGAGCGGCACAATTCAGAAAAAGCGCTCAGCTCGCCGAGAAAATGCGATTTAAGCAATAAAATTAAAAATGCTTATAAAACATAAACCAAACGTTGGAGGTGGTCATTTCTTCGTGCACAGTGAATAACTCGGCACTCTAAAGCACCCGAGAGCGTTTTTTTCGATGCCAACCTAACCAGAGTGACGGGAGCGGCACAATTCAGAAAAAGTGCTCAGCTCGCCGAGAAAATGTGATTTAAGCAATAAAATTAAAAATGCTTATAAAACATAAACCAAACGTTGGAGGTGGTCATTTCTTAATGCGCAGTAATAAACTCGGCACTCTAAAGCACCCGAGAGCGTTTTTTTCGATGCCAACCTAACCAGAGTGACGGGAGCGGCACAATTCAGAAAAAGTGCTCAGCTCGCCGAGAAAATGCGATTTAAGCAATAAAATTAAAAATGCTTATTAAACATAAACCAAACGTTGGAGGTGGTCATTTCTTCATGCGCAGTGAATAACTCGGCACTCTAAAGCACCCGAGAGCGTTTTTTTCGATGCCAACCTAACCAGAGTGACAGGAGCGGCACAATTCAGAAAAAGCGCTCAGCTCGCCGAGAAAATGCGATTTAAGCAATTAAATTAAAAATGCTTATTAAACATAAACCAAACGTTGGAGGTGGTCATTTCTTCATGCGCAGTGAATAACTCGGCACTCTAAAGCACCCGAGAGCGTTTTTTTCGATGCCAACCTAACCAGAGTGACGGGAGCGGCACAATTCAGAAAAAAGCGCTCAGCTCGCCGAGAAAATGCGATTTAAGCAATAAAATTAAAAATGCTTATTAAACATAAACCAAACGTTGGAGGTGGTAATTTCTTCATGCGCAGTGATAAACTCGGCACTCTAAAGCACCCGAGAGCGTTTTTTTCGATGCCAACCTAACCAGAGTGACGGGAGCGGCACAATTCAGAAAAAGTGCTCAGCTCGCCGAGAAAATGCGATTTAAGCAATAAAATTAAAAATGCTTATAAAACATAAACCAAACGTTGGAGGTGGTCATTTCTTAATGCGCAGTAATAAACTCGGCACTCTAAAGCACCCGAGAGCGTTTTTTCCGATGCCAACCTAACCAGAGTGACGGGAGCGGCACAATTCAGAAAAAGTGCTCAGCTCGCCGAGAAAATGCGATTTAAGCAATAAAATTAAAAATGCTTATTAAACATAAACCAAACGTTGGAGGTGGTCATTTCTTCATGCGCAGTGAATAACTCGGCACTCTAAAGCACCCGAGAGCGTTTTTTTCGATGCCAACCTAACCAGAGTGACGGGAGCGGCACAATTCAGAAAAAGCGCTCAGCTTGCCGAGAAAATGCGATTTAAGCAATAAAATTAAAAATGCTTATAAAACATAAACCAAACGTTGGAGGTGGTCATTTCTTAATGCGCAGTAATAAACTCGGCACTCTAAAGCACCCGAGAGCGTTTTTTTCGATGCCAACCTAACCAGAGTGACGGGAGCGGCACAATTCAGAAAAAGTGCTCAGCTCGCCGAGAAAATGCGATTTAAGCAATAAAATTAAAAATGCTTATTAAACATAAACCAAACGTTGGAGGTGGTCATTTCTTCATGCGCAGTGAATAACTCGGCACTCTAAAGCACCCGAGAGCGTTTTTTTCGATGCCAACCTAACCAGAGTGACGGGAGCGGCACAATTCAGAAAAAGCGCTCAGCTCGCCGAGAAAATGCGATTTAAGCAATAAAATTAAAAATGCTTATTAAACATAAACCAAACGTTGGAGGTGGTCATTTCTTCATGCGCAGTGAATAACTCGGCACTCTAAAGCACCCGAGAGCGTTTTTTTCGATGCCAACCTAACCAGAGTGACGGGAGCGGCACAATTCAGAAAAAGCGCTCAGCTCGCCGAGAAAATGCGATTTAAGCATTAAAATTAAAAATGCTTATAAAACATAAACCAAACGTTGGAGGTGGTCATTTCTTCATGCGCAGTGATAAACTCGGCACTCTAAAGCACCCGAGAGCGTTTTTTTCGATGCCAACCTAACCAGAGTGACGGGAGCGGCACAATTCAGAAAAAGTGCTCAGCTCGCCGAGAAAATGCGATTTAAGCAATAAAATTAAAAATGCTTATTAAACATAAACCAAACGTTGGAGGTGGTCATTTCTTCATGCGCAGTGATAAACTCGGCACTCTAAAGCACCCGAGAGCGTTTTTTTCGATGCCAACCTAACCAGAGTGACGGGAGCGGCACAATTCAGAAAAAGTGCTCAGCTCGCCGAGAAAATGCGATTTAAGCAATAAAATTAAAAATGCTTATAAAACATAAACCAAACGTTGGAGGTGGTCATTTCTTAATGCGCAGTAATAAACTCGGCAGTCTAAAGCACCCGAGAGCGTTTTTTTCGATGCCAACCTAACCAGAGTGACGGGAGCGGCACAATTCAGAAAAAGTGCTCAGCTCGCCGAGAAAATGCGATTTAAGCAATAAAATTAAAAATGCTTATTAAACATAAACCAAACGTTGGAGGTGGTCATTTCTTCATGCGCAGTGAATAACTCGGCACTCTAAAGCACCCGAGATTGTTTTTTTCGATGCCAACCTAACCAGAGTGACAGGAGCGGCACAATTCAGAAAAAGCGCTCAGCTCGCCGAGAAAATGCGATTTAAGCAATAAAATTAAAAATGCTTATTAAACATAAACCAAACGTTGGAGGTGGTCATTTCTTCATGCGCAGTTAATAACTCGGCACTCTAAAGCACCCGAGAGCCTTTTTTTCGATGCCAACCTAACCAGAGTGACGGGAGCGGCACAATTCAGAAAAAAGCGCTCAGCTCGCCGAGAAAATGCGATTTAAGCAATAAAATTAAAAATGCTTATTAAACATAAACCAAACGTTGGAGGTGGTAATTTCTTCATGCGCAGTGATAAACTCGGCACTCTAAAGCACCCGAGAGCGTTTTTTTCGATGCCAACCTAACCAGAGTGACGGGAGCGGCACAATTCAGAAAAAGTGCTCAGCTCGCCGAGAAAATGCGATTTAAGCAATAAAATTAAAAATGCTTATAAAACATAAACCAAACGTTGGAGGTGGTCATTTCTTAATGCGCAGTAATAAACTCGGCACTCTAAAGCACCCGAGAGCGTTTTTTTCGATGCCAACCTAACCAGAGTGACGGGAGCGGCACAATTCAGAAAAAGTGCTCAGCTCGCCGAGAAAATGCGATTTAAGCAATAAAATTAAAAATGCTTATTAAACATAAACCAAACGTTGGAGGTGGTCATTTCTTCATGCGCAGTGAATAACTCGGCACTCTAAAGCACCCGAGAGCGTTTTTTTCGATGCCAACCTAACCAGAGTGACGGGAGCGGCACAATTCAGAAAAAGCGCTCAGCTCGCCGAGAAAATGCGATTTAAGCATTAAAATTAAAAATGCTTATAAAACATAAACCAAACGTTGGAGGTGGTCATTTCTTCATGCGCAGTGATAAACTCGGCACTCTAAAGCACCCGAGAGCGTTTTTTTCGATGCCAACCTAGAGTGACGGGAGCGGCACAATTCAGAAAAAGTGCTCAGCTCGCCGAGAAAATGCGATTTAAGCAATAAAATTAAAAATGCTTATAAAACATAAACCAAACGTTGGAGGTGGTCATTTCTTCATGCGCAGTGAATAACTCGGCACTCTAAAGCACCCGAGAGCGTTTTTTTCGATGCCAACCTAACCAGAGTGACGGGAGCGGCACAATTCAGAAAAAGTGCTCAGCTCGCCGAGAAAATGCGATTTAAGCAATAAAATTAAAAATGCTTATAAAACATAAACCAAACGTTGGAGGTGGTCATTTCTTAATGCGCAGTAATAAACTCGGCACTCTAAAGCACCCGAGAGCGTTTTTTTCGATGCCAACCTAACCAGAGTGACGGGAGCGGCACAATTCAGAAAAAGTGCTCAGCTCGCCGAGAAAATGCGATTTAAGCAATAAAATTAAAAATGCTTATAAAACATAAACCAAACGTTGGAAGTGGTCATTTCTTCATGCGCAGTGATAAACTCGGCACTCTAAAGCACCCGAGAGCGTTTTTTTCGATGCCAACCTAACCAGAGTTACGGGAGCGGCACAATTCAGAAAAAGCGCTCAGCTCGCCGAGAAAATGCGATTTAAGCAATAAAATTAAAAATGCTTATAAAACATAAACCAAACGTTGGAGGTGGTCATTTCTTCATGCGCAGTGATAAACTCGGCACTCTAAAGCACCCGAGAGCGTTTTTTTCGATGCCAACCTAACCAGAGTGACGGGAGCGGCACAATTCAGAAAAAGCGCTCAGCTCGCCGAGAAAATGCGATTTAAGCAATAAAATTAAAAATGCTTATAAAACATAAACCAAACGTTGGAGGTGGTCATTTCTTCATGCGCAGTGATAAACTCGGCACTCTAAAGCACCCGAGAGCGTTTTTTTCGATGCCAACCTAACCAGAGTGACGGGAGCGGCACAATTCAGAAAAAGTGCTCAGCTCGCCGAGAAAATGCGATTTAAGCAATAAAATTAAAAATGCTTATAAAATATAAACCAAACGTTGGAGGTGGTCATTTCTTAATGCGCAGTAATAAACTCGGCACTCTAAAGCACCCGAGAGCGTTTTTTTCGATGCCAACCTAACCAGAGTGACGGGAGCGGCACAATTCAGAAAAAGCGCACAGCTCGCCGAGAAAATGCGATTTAAGCAATAAAATTAAAAATGCTTATAAAACATAAACCAAACGTTGGAGGTGGTCATTTCCTAATGCGCAGTAATAAACTCGGCACTCTAAAGCACCCGAGAGCGTTTTTTTCGATGCCAACCTAACTAGTGTGACGACAGCGGCACAATTCAGAAAAAGTGCTCAGCTCGCCGAGAAAATGCGATTTAAGCAATAAAATTAAAAATGCTTATTAAACATAAACCAAACGTTGGAGGTGGTCATTTCTTCATGCGCAGTGAATAACTCGGCACTCTAAAGCACCCGAGAGCGTTTTTTTCGATGCCAACCTAACCAGAGTGACGGGAGCGGCACAATTCAGAAAAAGCGCTCAGCTCGCCGAGAAAATGCGATTTAAGCAATAAAATTAAAAATGCTTATTAAACATAAACCAAACATTGGAGGTGGTCATTTCTTCATGCGCAGTGAATAACTCGGCACTCTAAAGCACCCGAGAGCGTTTTTTTCGATGCCAACCTAACCAGAGTGACGGGAGCGGCACAATTCAGAAAAAGCGCTCAGCTCGCCGAGAAAATGCGATTTAAGCAATAAAATTAAAAATGCTTATAAAACATAAACCAAACGTTGGAGGTGGTCATTTCTTCATGCGCAGTGATAAACTCGGCACTCTAAAGCACCCGAGAGCGTTTTTTTCGATGCCAACCAAACCAGAGTGACGGGAGCGGCACAATTCAGAAAAAGTGCTCAGCTCGCCGAGAAAATGCGATTTAAGCAATAAAATTAAAAATGCTTATAAAACATAAACCAAACGTTGGAGGTGGTCATTTCTTCATGCGCAGTGAATAACTCGGCACTCTAAAGCACCCGAGAGCGTTTTTTTCGATGCCAACCTAACCAGAGTGACGGGAGCGGCACAATTCAGAAAAAGTGCTCAGCTCGCCGAGAAAATCCGATTTAAGCAATAAAATTAAAAATGCTTATAAAACATAAACCAAACGTTGGAGGTGGTCATTTCTTAATGCGCAGTAATAAACTCGGCACTCTAAAGCACCCGAGAGCGTTTTTTTCGATGCCAACCTAACCAGAGTGACGGGAGCGGCACAATTCAGAAAAAGTGCTCAGCTCGCCGAGAAAATGCGATTTAAGCAATAAAATTAAAAATGCTTATAAAACATAAACCAAACGTTGGAGGTGGTCATTTCTTAATGCGCAGTAATAAACTCGGCACTCTAAAGCACCCGAGAGCGTTTTTTTCGATGCCAACCTAACCAGAGTGACGGGAGCGGCACAATTCAGAAAAAGCGCTCAGCTCACCGAGAAAATGCGATTTAAGCAATAAAATTAAAAATGCTTAAAAAACATAAACCAAACGTTGGAGGTGGTCATTTCTTCGTGCGCAGTGAATAACTCGGCACTCTAAAGCACCCGAGAGCGTTTTTTTCGATGCCAACCTAACCAGAGTGACGGGAGCGGCACAATTCAGAAAAAGTGCTCAGCTCGCCGAGAAAATGCGATTTAAGCAATAAAATTAAAAATGCTTATAAAACTTAAACCAAACGTTGGAGGTGGTCATTTCTTAATGCGCAGTAATAAACTCGGCACTCTAAAGCACCCGAGAGCGTTTTTTTCGATGCCAACCTAACCAGAGTGACGGGAGCGGCACAATTCAGAAAAAGTGCTCAGCTCGCCGAGAAAATGCGATTTAAGCAATAAAATTAAAAATGCTTATTAAACATAAACCAAACGTTGGAGGTGGTCATTTCTTCATGCGCAGTGAATAACTCGGCACTCTAAAGCACCCGAGAGCGTTTTTTTCGATGCCAACCTAACCAGAGTGACGGGAGCGGCACAATTCAGAAAAAGCGCTCAGCTCGCCGAGAAAATGCGATTTAAGCAATAAAATTAAAAATGCTTATAAAACATAAACCAAACGTTGGAGGTGGTCATTTCTTAATGCGCAGTAATAAACTCGGCACTCTAAAGCACCCGAGAGCGTTTTTTTCGATGCCAACCTAACCAGAGTGACGGGAGCGGCACAATTCAGAAAAAGTGCTCAGCTCGCCGAGAAAATGCGATTTAAGCAATAAAATTAAAAATGCTTATTAAACATAAACCAAACGTTGGAGGTGGTCATTTCTTCATGCGCAGTGAATAACTCGGCACTCTAAAGCACCCGATAGCGTTTTTTTCGATGCCAACCTAACCAGAGTGACGGGAGCGGCACAATTCAGAAAAAGTGCTCAGCTCGCCGAGAAAATGCGATTTAAGCAATAAAATTAAAAATGCTTATAAAACATAAACCAAACGTTGGAGGTGGTCATTTCTTAATGCGCAGTAATAAACTCGGCACTCTAAAGCACCCGAGAGCGTTTTTTTCGATGCCAACCTAACCAGAGTGACGGGAGCGGCACAATTCAGAAAAAGTGCTCAGCTCGCCGAGAAAATGCGATTTAAGCAATAAAATTCAAAATGCTTATAAAACATAAACCAAACGTTGGAGGTGGTCATTTCTTAATGCGCAGTAATAAACTCGGCACTCTAAAGCACCCGAGAGCGTTTTTTTCGATGCCAACCTAACCAGAGTGACGGGAGCGGCACAATTCAGAAAAAGCGCTCAGCTCGCCGAGAAAATGCGATTTAAGCAATAAAATTAAAAATGCTTATAAAACATAAACCAAACGTTGGAGGTGGTCATTTCTTCATGCGCAGTGATAAAGTCGGCACTCTAAAGCACCCGAGAGCGTTTTTTTCGATGCCAACCTAACCAGAGTGACGGGAGCGGCACAATTCAGAAAAAGTGCTCAGCTGGCCGAGAAAATGCGATTTAAGCAATAAAATTAAAAATGCTTATTAAACATAAACCAAACGTTGGAGGTGGTCATTTCTTCATGCGCAGTGATAAACTCGGCACTCTAAAGCACCCGAGAGCGTTTTTTTCGATGCCAACCTAACCAGAGTGACGGGAGCGGCACAATTCAGAAAAAGTGCTCAGCTCGCCGAGAAAATGCGATTTAAGCAATAAAACTAAAAATGCTTATAAAACATAAACCAAACGTTGGAGGTGGTCATTTCTTCATGCGCAGTGAATAACTCGGCACTCTAAAGCACCCGAGAGCGTTTTTTTCGATGCCAACCTAACCAGAGTGACGGGAGCGGCACAATTCAGAAAAAGCGCTCAGCTCGCCGAGAAAATGCGATTTAAGCAATAAATTTAAAAATGCTTATAAAACATAAACCAAACGTTGGAGGTGATCATTTCTTCATGCGCAGTGATAAACTCGGCACTCTAAAGCACCCGAGAGCGTTTTTTTCGATGCCAACCTAACCAGAGTGACGGGAGCGGCACAATTCAGAAAAAGTGCTCAGCTCGCCGAGAAAATGCGATTTAAGCAATAAAATTAAAAATGCTTATAAAACATAAACCAAACGTTGGAGGTGGTCATTTCTTCATGCGCAGTGATAAACTCGGCACTCTAAAGCACCCGAGAGCGTTTTTTTCGATGCCAACCTAACCAGAGTGACGGGAGCGGCACAATTCAGAAAAAGTGCTCAGCTCGCCGAGAAAATGCGATTTAAGCAATAAAATTAAAAATGCTTATAAAACATAAACCAAACGTTGGAGGTGGTCATTTCTTAATGCGCAGTAATAAACTCGGCACTCTAAAGCACCCGAGAGCGTTTTTTTCGATGCCAACCTAACCAGAGTGACGGGAGCGGCACAATTCAGAAAAAGTGCTCAGCTCGCCGAGAAAATGCGATTTAAGCAATAAAATTAAAAATGCTTATAAAACATAAACCAAACGTTGGAGGTGGTCATTTCTTAATGCGCAGTAATAAACTCGGCACTCTAAAGCACCCGAGAGCGTTTTTTTCGATGCCAACCTAACCAGAGTGACGGGAGGGGCACAATTCAGAAAAAGTGCTCAGCTCGCCGAGAAAATGCGATTTAAGCAATAAAATTAAAAATGCTTATTAAACATAAACCAAACGTTGGAGGTGGTCTTTTCTTCATGCGCAGTGAATAACTCGGCACTCTAAAGCACCCGATAGCGTTTTTCTCGATGCCAACCTAACCAGAGTGACGGGAGCGGCACAATTCAGAAAAAGTGCTCAGCTCGCCGAGAAAATGCGATTTAAGCAATAAAATTAAAAATGCTTATAAAACATAAACCAAACGTTGGAGGTGGTCATTTCTTAATGCGCAGTAATAAACTCGGCACTCTAAAGCACCCGAGAGCGTTTTTTTCGATGCCAACCTAACCAGAGTGACGGGAGCGGCACAATTCAGAAAAAGTGCTCAGCTCGCCGAGAAAATGCGATTTAAGCAATAAAATTAAAAATGCTTATAAAACATAAACCAAACGTTGGAGGTGGTCATTTCTTAATGCGCAGTAATAAACTCGGCACTCTAAAGCACCCGAGAGCGTTTTTTTCGATGCCAACCTAACCAGAGTGACGGGAGCGGCACAATTCAGAAAAAGCGCTCAGCTCGCCTAGAAAATGCGATTTAAGCAATAAAATTAAAATTGCTTATAAAACATAAACCAAACGTTGGAGGTGGTCATTTCTTCGTGCGCAGTGAATAACTCGGCACTCTAAAGCACCCGAGAGCGTTTTTTTCGATGCCAACCTAACCAGAGTGACGGGAGCGGCACAATTCAGAAAAAGTGCTCAGCTCGCCGAGAAAATGCGATTTAAGCAATAAAATTAAAAATGCTTATAAAACATAAACCAAACGTTGGAGGTGGTCATTTCTTAATGCGTAGTAATAAACTCGGCACTCTAAAGCACCCAAGAGCGTTTTTTTCGATGCCAACCTAACCAGAGTGACGGGAGCGGCACAATTCAGAAAAAGTGCTCAGCTCGCCGAGAAAATGCGATTTAAGCAATAAAATTAAAAATGCTTATTAAACATAAACCAAACGTTGGAGGTGGTCATTTCTTCATGCGCAGTGAATAACTCGGCACTCTAAAGCACCCGAGAGCGTTTTTTTCGATGCCAACCTAACCAGAGTGACGGGAGCGGCACAATTCAGAAAAAGCGCTCAGCTCGCCGAGAAAATGCGATTTAAGCAATAAAATTAAAAATGCTTATTAAACATAAACCAAACGTTGTAGGTGGTCATTTCTTCATGCGCAGTGAATAACTCGGCACTCTAAAGCACCCGAGAGCGTTTTTTTCGATGCCAACCTAACCAGAGTGACGGGAGCGGCACAATTCAGAAAAAGCGCTCAGCTCGCCGAGAAAATGCGATTTAAGCAATAAAATTAAAAATGCTTATAAAACATAAACCAAACGTTGGAGGTGGTCATTTCTTCATGCGCAGTGATAAACTCGGCACTCTAAAGCACCCGAGAGCGTTTTTTTCGATGCCAACCTAACCAGAGTGACGGGAGCGGCACAATTCAGAAAAAGCGCTCAGCTCGCCGAGAAAATGCGATTTAAGCAATAAAATTAAAAATGCTTATTAAACATAAACCAAACGTTAGAGGTGGTCATTTCTTCATGCGCAGTGAATAACTCGGCACTCTAAAGCACCCGATAGCGTTTTTTTCGTTGCCAACCTAACCAGAGTGACGGGAGCGGCACAATTCAGAAAAAGTGCTCAGCTCGCCGAGAAAATGCGATTTAAGCAATAAAATTAAAAATGCTTATAAAACATAAACCAAACGTTGGAGGTGGTCATTTCTTAATGCGCAGTAATAAACTCGGCACTCTAAAGCACCCGAGAGCGTTTTTTTCGATGCCAACCTAACCAGAGTGACGGGAGCGGCACAATTCAGAAAAAGTGCTCAGCTCGCCGAGAAAATGCGATTTAAGCAATAAAATTAAAAATGCTTATAAAACATAAACCAAACGTTGGAGGTGGTCATTTCTTAATGCGCAGTGATAAAGTCGGCACTCTAAAGCACCCGAGAGCGTTTTTTTCGATGCCAACCTAACCAGAGTGACGGGAGCGGCACAATTCAGAAAAAGTGCTCAGCTGGCCGAGAAAATGCTATTTAAGCAATAAAATTAAAAATGCTTATTAAACATAAACCAAACGTTGGAGGTGGTCATTTCTTCATGCGCAGTGATAAACTCGGCACTCTAAAGCACCCGAGAGCGTTTTTTTCGATGCCAACCTAACCAGAGTGACGGGAGCGGCACAATTCAGAAAAAGTGCTCAGCTCGCCGAGAAAATGCGATTTAAGCAATAAAACTAAAAATGCTTATAAAACATAAACCAAACGTTGGAGGTGGTCATTTCTTCATGCGCAGTGAATAACTCGGCACTCTAAAGCACCCGAGAGCGTTTTTTTCGATGCCAACCTAACCAGAGTGACGGGAGCGGCACAATTCAGAAAAAGCGCTCAGCTCGCCGAGAAAATGCGATTTAAGCAATAAATTTAAAAATGCTTATAAAACATAAACCAAACGTTGGAGGTGATCATTTCTTCATGCGCAGTGATAAACTCGGCACTCTAAAGCACCCGAGAGCGTTTTTTTCGATGCCAACCTAACCAGAGTGACGGGAGCGGCACAATTCAGAAAAAGTGCTCAGCTCGCCGAGAAAATGCGATTTAAGCAATAAAATTAAAAATGCTTATAAAACATAAACCAAACGTTGGAGGTGGTCATTTCTTCATGCGCAGTGATAAACTCGGCACTCTAAAGCACCCGAGAGCGTTTTTTTCGATGCCAACCTAACCAGAGTGACGGGAGCGGCACAATTCAGAAAAAGTGCTCAGCTCGCCAAGAAAATGCGATTTAAGCAATAAAATTAAAAATGCTTATAAAACATAAACCAAACGTTGGAGGTGGTCATTTCTTAATGCGCAGTAATAAACTCGGCACTCTAAAGCACCCGAGAGCGTTTTTCTCGATGCCAACCTAACCAGAGTGACGGGAGCGGCACAATTCAGAAAAAGTGCTCAGCTCGCCGAGAAAATGCGATTTAAGCAATAAAATTAAAAATGCTTATAAAACATAAACCAAACGTTGGAGGTGGTCATTTCTTAATGCGCAGTAATAAACTCGGCACTCTAAAGCACCCGAGAGCGTTTTTTTCGATGCCAACCTAACCAGAGTGACGGGAGCGGCACAATTCAGAAAAAGTGCTCAGCTCGCCGAGAAAATGCGATTTAAGCAATAAAATTAAAAATGCTTATAAAACATAAACCAAACGTTGGAGGTGGTCATTTCTTCATGCGCAGTGAATAACTCGGCACTCTAAAGCACCCGAGAGCGTTTTTTTCGATGCCAACCTAACCAGAGTGACGGGAGCGGCACAATTCAGAAAAAGCGCTCAGCTCGCCGAGAAAATGCGATTTAAGCAATAAAATTAAAAATGCTTATTAAACATAAACCAAACGTTGGAGGTGGTCATTTCTTCATGCGCAGTGAATAACTCGGCACTCTAAAGCACCCGAGAGCGTTTTTTTCGATGCCAACCTAACCAGAGTGACGGGAGCGGCACAATTCAGAAAAAGCGCTCAGCTCGCCGAGAAAATGCGATTTAAGCAATAAAATTAAAAATGCTTATAAAACATAAACCAAACGTTGGAGGTGGTCATTTCTTCATGCGCAGTGATAAACTCGGCACTCTAAAGCACCCGAGAGCGTTTTTTTCGATGCCAACCTAACCAGAGTGACGGGAGCGGCACAATTCAGAAAAAGCGCTCAGCTCGCCGAGAAAATGCGATTTAAGCAATAAAATTAAAAATGCTTATTAAACATAAACCAAACGTTGGAGGTGGTCATTTCTTCATGCGCAGTGAATAACTCGGCACTCTAAAGCACCCGATAGCGTTTTTTTCGATGCCAACCTAACCAGAGTGACGGGAGCGGCACAATTCAGAAAAAGTGCTCAGCTCGCCGAGAAAATGCGATTTAAGCAATAAAATTAAAAATGCTTATAAAACATAAACCAAACGTTGGAGGTGGTCATTTCTTAATGCGCAGTAATAAACTCGGCACTCTAAAGCACCCGAGAGCGTTTTTTTCGATGCCAACCTAACCAGAGTGACGGGAGCGGCACAATTCAGAAAAAGTGCTCAGCTCGCCGAGAAAATGCGATTTAAGCAATAAAATTAAAAATGCTTATAAAACATAAACCAAACGTTGGAGGTGGTCATTTCTTAATGCGCAGTAATAAACTCGGCACTCTAAAGCACCCGAGAGCGTTTTTTTCGATGCCAACCTAACCAGAGTGACGGGAGCGGCACAATTCAGAAAAAGCGCTCAGCTCGCCGAGAAAATGCGATTTAAGCAATAAAATTAAAAATGCTTATAAAACATAAACCAAACGTTGGAGGTGGTCATTTCTTCATGCGCAGTGATAAAGTCGGCGTGACGGGAGCGGCACAATTCAGAAAAAGTGCTCAGCTGGCCGAGAAAATGCGATTTAAGCAATAAAATTAAAAATGCTTATTAAACATAAACCAAACGTTGGAGGTGGTCATTTCTTCATGCGCAGTGATAAACTCGGCACTCTAAAGCACCCGAGAGCGTTTTTTTCGATGCCAACCTAACCAGAGTGACGGGAGCGGCACAATTCAGAAAAAGTGCTCAGCTCGCCGAGAAAATGCGATTTAAGCAATAAAATTAAAAATGCTTATAAAACATAAACCAAACGTTGGAGGTGGTCATTTCTTAATGCGCAGTAATAAACTCGGCACTCTAAAGCACCCGAGAGCGTTTTTTTCGATGCCAACCTAACCAGAGTGACGGGAGCGGCACAATTCAGAAAAAGTGCTCAGCTCGCCGAGAAAATGCGATTTAAGCAATAAAATTAAAAATGCTTATAAAACATAAACCAAACGTTGGAGGTGGTCATTTCTTCATGCGCAGTGATAAAGTCGGCACTCTAAAGCACCCGATAGCGTTTTTCTCGATGCCAACCTAACCAGAGTGACGGGAGCGGCACAATTCAGAAAAAGTGCTCAGCTCGCCGAGAAAATGCGATTTAAGCAATAAAATTAAAAATGCTTATAAAACATAAACCAAACGTTGGAGGTGGTCATTTCTTAATGCGCAGTAATAAACTCGGCACTCTAAAGCACCCGTGAGCGTTTTTTTCGATGCCAACCTAACCAGAGTGACGGGAGCGGCACAATTCAGAAAAAGTGCTCAGCTCGCCGAGAAAATGCGATTTAAGCAATAAAATTAAAAATGCTTATAAAACATAAACCAAACGTTGGAGGTGGTCATTTCTTCATGCGCAGTGAATAACTCGGCACTCTAAAGCACCCGAGAGCGTTTTTTTCGATGCCAACCTAACCAGAGTGACGGGAGCGGCACAATTCAGAAAAAGTGCTCAGCTCGCCGAGAAAATGCGATTTAAGCAATAAAATTAAAAATGCTTATAAAACATAAACCAAACGTTGGAGGTGGTCATTTCTTAATGCGCAGTAATAAACTCGGCACTCTAAAGCACCCGAGAGCGTTTTTTTCGATGCCAACCTAACCAGAGTGACGGGAGCGGCACAATTCAGAAAAAGTGCTCAGCTCGCCGAGAAAATGCGATTTAAGCAATAAAATTAAAAATGCTTATAAAACATAAACCAAACGTTGGAGGTGGTCATTTCTTAATGCGCAGTAATAAACTCGGCACTCTAGAGCACCCGAGAGCGTTTTTTTCGATGCCAACCTAACCAGAGTGACGGGAGCGGCACAATTCAGAAAAAGTGCTCAGCTCGCCGAGAAAATGCGATTTAAGCAATAAAATTAAAAATGCTTATAAAACATAAACCAAACGTTGGAAGTGGTCATTTCTTCATGCGCAGTGATAAACTCGGCACTCTAAAGCACCCGAGAGCGTTTTTTTCGATGCCAACCTAACCAGAGTTACGGGAGCGGCACAATTCAGAAAAAGCGCTCAGCTCGCCGAGAAAATGCGATTTAAGCAATAAAATTAAAAATGCTTATAAAACATAAACCAAACGTTGGAGGTGGTCATTTCTTAATGCGCAGTAATAAACTCGGCACTCTAAAGCACCCGTGAGCGTTTTTTTCGATGCCAACCTAACCAGAGTGACGGGAGCGGCACAATTCAGAAAAAGTGCTCAGCTCGCCGAGAAAATGCGATTTAAGCAATAAAATTAAAAATGCTTATAAAACATAAACCAAACGTTGGAGGTGGTCATTTCTTCATGCGCAGTGAATAACTCGGCACTCTAAAGAACCCGAGAGCGTTTTTTTCGATGCCAACCTAACCAGAGTGACGGGAGCGGCACAATTCAGAAAAAGTGCTCAGCTCGCCGAGAAAATGCGATTTAAGCAATAAAATAAAAAATGCTTATAAAACATAAACCAAACGTTGGAGGTGGTCATTTCTTCATGCGCAGTGATAAAGTCGGCACTCTAAAGCACCCGAGAGCGTTTTTTTCGATGCCAACCTAACCAGTGACGGGAGCGGCACAATTCAGAAAAAGTGCTCAGCTCGCCGAGAAAATGCGATTTAAGCAATAAAATTAAAAATGCTTATTAAACATAAACCAAACGTTGGAGGTGGTCATTTCTTCATGCGCAGTGATAAACTCGGCACTCTAAAGCACCCGAGAGCGTTTTTTTCGATGCCAACCTAACCAGAGTGACGGGAGCGGCACAATTCAGAAAAAGTGCTCAGCTCGCCGAGAAAATGCGATTTAAGCAATAAAATTAAAAATGCTTATAAAACATAAACCAAACGTTGGAGGTGGTCATTTCTTAATGCGCAGTAATAAACTCGGCACTCTAAAGCACCCGAGAGCGTTTTTTTCGATGCCAACCTAACCAGAGTGACGGGAGCGGCACAATTCAGAAAAAGTGCTCAGCTCGCCGAGAAAATGCGATTTAAGCAATAAAATTAAAAATGCTTATTAAACATAAACCAAACGTTAGAGGTGGTCATTTCTTCATGCGCAGTGAATAACTCGGCACTCTAAAGCACCCGATAGCGTTTTTTTCGTTGCCAACCTAACCAGAGTGACGGGAGCGGCACAATTCAGAAAAAGTGCTCAGCTCGCCGAGAAAATGCGATTTAAGCAATAAAATTAAAAATGCTTATAAAACATAAACCAAACGTTGGAGGTGGTCATTTCTTAATGCGCAGTAATAAACTCGGCACTCTAAAGCACCCGAGAGCGTTTTTTTCGATGCCAACCTAACCAGAGTGACGGGAGCGGCACAATTCAGAAAAAGTGCTCAGCTCGCCGAGAAAATGCGATTTAAGCAATAAAATTAAAAATGCTTATAAAACATAAACCAAACGTTGGAGGTGGTCATTTCTTAATGCGCAGTGATAAAGTCGGCACTCTAAAGCACCCGAGAGCGTTTTTTTCGATGCCAACCTAACCAGAGTGACGGGAGCGGCACAATTCAGAAAAAGTGCTCAGCTGGCCGAGAAAATGCGATTTAAGCAATAAAATTAAAAATGCTTATTAAACATAAACCAAACGTTGGAGGTGGTCATTTCTTCATGCGCAGTGATAAACTCGGCACTCTAAAGCACCCGAGAGCGTTTTTTTCGATGCCAACCTAACCAGAGTGACGGGAGCGGCACAATTCAGAAAAAGTGCTCAGCTCGCCGAGAAAATGCGATTTAAGCAATAAAACTAAAAATGCTTATAAAACATAAACCAAACGTTGGAGGTGGTCATTTCTTCATGCGCAGTGAATAACTCGGCACTCTAAAGCACCCGAGAGCGTTTTTTTCGATGCCAACCTAACCAGAGTGACGGGAGCGGCACAATTCAGAAAAAGCGCTCAGCTCGCCGAGAAAATGCGATTTAAGCAATAAATTTAAAAATGCTTATAAAACATAAACCAAACGTTGGAGGTGATCATTTCTTCATGCGCAGTGATAAACTCGGCACTCTAAAGCACCCGAGAGCGTTTTTTTCGATGCCAACCTAACCAGAATGACGGGAGCGGCACAATTCAGAAAAAGTGCTCAGCTCGCCGAGAAAATGCGATTTAAGCAATAAAATTAAAAATGCTTATAAAACATAAACCAAACGTTGGAGGTGGTCATTTCTTCATGCGCAGTGATAAACTCGGCACTCTAAAGCACCCGAGAGCGTTTTTTTCGATGCCAACCTAACCAGAGTGACGGGAGCGGCACAATTCAGAAAAAGTGCTCAGCTCGCCAAGAAAATGCGATTTAAGCAATAAAATTAAAAATGCTTATAAAACATAAACCAAACGTTGGAGGTGGTCATTTCTTAATGCGCAGTAATAAACTCGGCACTCTAAAGCACCCGAGAGCGTTTTTCTCGATGCCAACCTAACCAGAGTGACGGGAGCGGCACAATTCAGAAAAAGTGCTCAGCTCGCCGAGAAAATGCGATTTAAGCAATAAAATTAAAAATGCTTATTAAACATAAACCAAACGTTGGAGGTGGTCATTTCTTCATGCGCAGTGAATAACTCGGCACTCTAAAGCACCCGAGAGCGTTTTTTTCGATGCCAACCTAACCAGAGTGACGGGAGCGGCACAATTCAGAAAAAGCGCTCAGCTCGCCGAGAAAATGCGATTTAAGCAATAAAATTAAAAATGCTTATTAAACATAAACCAAACGTTGGAGGTGGTCATTTCTTCATGCGCAGTGAATAACTCGGCACTCTAAAGCACCCGAGAGCGTTTTTTTCGATGCCAACCTAACCAGAGTGACGGGAGCGGCACAATTCAGAAAAAGCGCTCAGCTCGCCGAGAAAATGCGATTTAAGCAATAAAATTAAAAATGCTTATAAAACATAAACCAAACGTTGGAGGTGGTCATTTCTTCATGCGCAGTGATAAACTCGGCACTCTAAAGCACCCGAGAGCGTTTTTTTCGATGCCAACCTAACCAGAGTGACGGGAGCGGCACAATTCAGAAAAAGCGCTCAGCTCGCCGAGAAAATGCGATTTAAGCAATAAAATTAAAAATGCTTATTAAACATAAACCAAACGTTGGAGGTGGTCATTTCTTCATGCGCAGTGAATAACTCGGCACTCTAAAGCACCCGATAGCGTTTTTTTCGATGCCAACCTAACCAGAGTGACGGGAGCGGCACAATTCAGAAAAAGTGCTCAGCTCGCCGAGAAAATGCGATTTAAGCAATAAAATTAAAAATGCTTATAAAACATAAACCAAACGTTGGAGGTGGTCATTTCTTAATGCGCAGTAATAAACTCGGCACTCTAAAGCACCCGAGAGCGTTTTTTTCGATGCCAACCTAACCAGAGTGACGGGAGCGGCACAATTCAGAAAAAGTGCTCAGCTCGCCGAGAAAATGCGATTTAAGCAATAAAATTAAAAATGCTTATAAAACATAAACCAAACGTTGGAGGTGGTCATTTCTTAATGCGCAGTAATAAACTCGGCACTCTAAAGCACCCGAGAGCGTTTTTTTCGATGCCAACCTAACCAGAGTGACGGGAGCGGCACAATTCAGAAAAAGCGCTCAGCTCGCCGAGAAAATGCGATTTAAGCAATAAAATTAAAAATGCTTATAAAACATAAACCAAACGTTGGAGGTGGTCATTTCTTCATGCGCAGTGATAAAGTCGGCGTGACGGGAGCGGCACAATTCAGAAAAAGTGCTCAGCTGGCCGAGAAAATGCGATTTAAGCAATAAAATTAAAAATGCTTATTAAACATAAACCAAACGTTGGAGGTGGTCATTTCTTCATGCGCAGTGATAAACTCGGCACTCTAAAGCACCCGAGAGCGTTTTTTTCGATGCCAACCTAACCAGAGTGACGGGAGCGGCACAATTCAGAAAAAGTGCTCAGCTCGCCGAGAAAATGCGATTTAAGCAATAAAATTAAAAATGCTTATAAAACATAAACCAAACGTTGGAGGTGGTCATTTCTTAATGCGCAGTAATAAACTCGGCACTCTAAAGCACCCGAGAGCGTTTTTTTCGATGCCAACCTAACCAGAGTGACGGGAGCGGCACAATTCAGAAAAAGTGCTCAGCTCGCCGAGAAAATGCGATTTAAGCAATAAAATTAAAAATGCTTATAAAACATAAACCAAACGTTGGAGGTGGTCATTTCTTCATGCGCAGTGATAAAGTCGGCACTCTAAAGCACCCGATAGCGTTTTTCTCGATGCCAACCTAACCAGAGTGACGGGAGCGGCACAATTCAGAAAAAGTGCTCAGCTCGCCGAGAAAATGCGATTTAAGCAATAAAATTAAAAATGCTTATAAAACATAAACCAAACGTTGGAGGTGGTCATTTCTTAATGCGCAGTAATAAACTCGGCACTCTAAAGCACCCGTGAGCGTTTTTTTCGATGCCAACCTAACCAGAGTGACGGGAGCGGCACAATTCAGAAAAAGTGCTCAGCTCGCCGAGAAAATGCGATTTAAGCAATAAAATTAAAAATGCTTATAAAACATAAACCAAACGTTGGAGGTGGTCATTTCTTAATGCGCAGTAATAAACTCGGCACTCTTAAGCACCCGAGAGCGTTTTTTTCGATGCCAACCTAACCAGAGTGACGGGAGCGGCACAATTCAGAAAAAGCGCTCAGCTCGCCGAGAAAATGCGATTTAAGCAATAAAATTAAAAATGCTTATAAAACATAAACCAAACGTTGGAGGTGGTCATTTCTTCGTGCGCAGTGAATAACTCGGCACTCTAAAGCACCCGAGAGCGTTTTTTTCGATGCCAACCTAACCAGAGTGACGGGAGCGGCACAATTCAGAAAAAGCGCTCAGCTCGCCGAGAAAATGCGATTTAAGCAATAAAATTAAAAATGCTTATAAAACATAAACCAAACGTTGGAGGTGGTCATTTCTTAATGCGCAGTAATAAACTCGGCACTCTAAAGCACCCGAGAGCGTTTTTTTCGATGCCAACCTAACCAGAGTGACGGGAGCGGCACAATTCAGAAAAAGTGCTCAGCTCGCCGAGAAAATGCGATTTAAGCAATAAAATTAAAAATGCTTATTAAACATAAACCAAACGTTGGAGGTGGTCATTTCTTCATGCGCAGTGAATAACTCGGCACTCTAAAGCACCCGAGAGCGTTTTTTTCGATGCCAACCTAACCAGAGTGACGGGAGCGGCACAATTCAGAAAAAGCGCTCAGCTCGCCGAGAAAATGCGATTTAAGCAATAAAATTAAAAATGCTTATAAAACATAAACCAAACGTTGGAGGTGGTCATTTCTTAATGCGCAGTAATAAACTCGGCACTCTAAAGCACCCGAGAGCGTTTTTTTCGATGCCAACCTAACCAGAGTGACGGGAGCGGCACAATTCAGAAAAAGTGCTCAGCTCGCCGAGAAAATGCGATTTAAGCAATAAAATTAAAAATGCTTATAAAACATAAACCAAACGTTGGAGGTGGTCATTTCTTAATGCGCAGTAATAAACTCGGCACTCTAAAGCACCCGAGAGCGTTTTTTTCGATGCCAACCTAACCAGAGTGACGGGAGCGGCACAATTCAGAAAAAGTGCTCAGCTCGCCGAGAAAATGCGATTTAAGCAATAAAATTAAAAATGCTTATTAAACATAAACCAAACGTTGGAGGTGGTCATTTCTTCATGCGCAGTGAATAACTCGGCACTCTAAAGCACCCGATAGCGTTTTTTTCGATGCCAACCTAACCAGAGTGACGGGAGCGGCACAATTCAGAAAAAGTGCTCAGCTCGCCGAGAAAATGCGATTTAAGCAATAAAATTAAAAATGCTTATAAAACATAAACCAAACGTTGGAGGTGGTCATTTCTTAATGCGCAGTAATAAACTCGGCACTCTAAAGCACCCGAGAGCGTTTTTTTCGATGCCAACCTAACCAGAGTGACGGGAGCGGCACAATTCAGAAAAAGTGCTCAGCTCGCCGAGAAAATGCGATTTAAGCAATAAAATTAAAAATGCTTATAAAACATAAACCACACGTTGGAGGTGGTCATTTCTTAATGCGCAGTAATAAACTCGGCACTCTAAAGCACCCGAGAGCGTTTTTTTCGATGCCAACCTAACCAGAGTGACGGGAGCGGCACAATTCAGAAAAAGCGCTCAGCTCGCCGAGAAAATGCGATTTAAGCAATAAAATTAAAAATGCTTATAAAACATAAACCACACGTTGGAGGTGGTCATTTCTTAATGCGCAGTAATAAACTCGGCACTCTAAAGCACCCGAGAGCGTTTTTTTCGATGCCAACCTAACCAGAGTGACGGGAGCGGCACAATTCAGAAAAAGCGCTCAGCTCGCCGAGAAAATGCGATTTAAGCAATAAAATTAAAAATGCTTATAAAACATAAACCAAACGTTGGAGGTGGTCATTTCTTCGTGCGCAGTGAATAACTCGGCACTCTAAAGCACCCGAGAGCGTTTTTTTCGATGCCAACCTAACCAGAGTGACGGGAGCGGCACAATTCAGAAAAAGTGCTCAGCTCGCCGAGAAAATGCGATTTAAGCAATAAAATTAAAAATGCTTATAAAACATAAACCAAACGTTGGAGGTGGTCATTTCTTAATGCGCAGTAATAAACTCGGCACTCTAAAGCACCCGAGAGCGTTTTTTTCGATGCCAACCTAACCAGAGTGACGGGAGCGGCACAATTCAGAAAAAGTGCTCAGCTCGCCGAGAAAATGCGATTTAAGCAATAAAATTAAAAATGCTTATTAAACATAAACCAAACGGTGGAGGTGGTCATTACTTCATGCGCAGTGAATAACTCGGCACTCTAAAGCACCCGAGAGCGTTTTTTTCGATGCCAACCTAACCAGAGTTACGGGAGCGGCACAATTCAGAAAAAGCGCTCAGCTCGCCGAGAAAATGCGATTTAAGCAATAAAATTAAAAATGCTTATAAAACATAAACCAAACGTTGGAAGTGGTCATTTCTTCATGCGCAGTGATAAACTCGGCACTCTAAAGCACCCGAGAGCGTTTTCTTCGATGCCAACCTAACCAGAGTGACGGGAGCGGCACAATTCAGAAAAAGCGCTCAGCTCGCCGAGAAAATGCGATTTAAGCAATAAAATTAAAAATGCTTATTAAACATAAACCAAACGTTGGAGGTGGTCATTTCTTCATGCGCAGTGAATAACTCGGCACTCTAAAGCACCCGAGAGCGTTTTTTTCGATGCCAACCTAACCAGAGTGACGGGACAGGCACAATTCAGAAAAAGCGCTCAGCTCGCCGAGAAAATGCGATTTAAGCAATAAAATTAAAAATGCTTATAAAACATAAACCAAACGTTGGAGGTGGTCATTTCTTCATGCGCAGTGATAAACTCGGCACTCTAAAGCACCCGAGAGCGTTTTTTTCGATGCCAACCTAACCAGAGTGACGGGAGCGGCACAATTCAGAAAAAGTGCTCAGCTCGCCGAGAAAATGCGATTTAAGCAATAAAATTAAAAATGCTTATAAAACATAAACCAAACGTTGGAGGTGGTCATTTCTTCATGCGCAGTGATAAACTCGGCACTCTAAAGCACCCGAGAGCGTTTTTTTCGATGCCAACCTAACCAGAGTGACGGGAGCGGCACAATTCAGAAAAAGCGCTCAGCTCGCCGAGAAAATGCGATTTAAGCAATAAAATTAAAAATGCTTATAAAACATAAACCAAACGTTGGAGGTGGTCATTTCTTCATGCGCAGTGATAAACTCGGCACTCTAAAGCACCCGAGAGCGTTTTTTTCGATGCCAACCTAACCAGAGTGACGGGAGCGGCACAATTCAGAAAAAGTGCTCAGCTCGCCGAGAAAATGCGATTCAAGCAATAAAATTAAAAATGCTTATTAAACATAAACCAAACGTTGGAGGTGGTCATTTCTTCATGCGCAGTGAATAACTCGGCACTGTAAAGCACCCGAGAGCGTTTTTTTCGATGCCAACCTAACCAGAGTGACGGGAGCGGCACAATTCAGAAAAAGTGCTCAGCTCGCCGAGAAAATGCGATTTAAGCAATAAAATTAAAAATGCTTATAAAACATAAACCAAACGTTGGAGGTGGTCATTTCTTAATGCGCAGTAATAAACTCGGCACTCTAAAGCACCCGAGAGCGTTTTTTTCGATGCCAACCTAACCAGAGTGACGGGAGCGGCACAATTCAGAAAAATTGCTCAGCTCGCCGAGAAAATGCGATTTAAGCAATAAAATTAAAAATGCTTATAAAACATAAACCAAACGTTGGAGGTGGTCATTTCTTAATGCGCAGTAATAAACTCGGCACTCTAAAGCACCCGAGAGCGTTTTTTTCGATGCCAACCTAACCAGAGTGACGGGAGCGGCACAATTCAGAAAAAGTGCTCAGCTCGCCGAGAAAATGCGATTTAAGCAATAAAATTAAAAATGCTTATAAAACATAAACCAAACGTTGGAGGTGGTCATTTCTTAATGCGCAGTAATAAACTCGGCACTCTAAAGCACCCGAGAGCGTTTTTTTCGATGCCAACCTAACCAGAGTGACGGGAGCGATACAATTCAGAAAAAGCGCTCAGCTCGCCGAGAAAATGCGATTTAAGCAATAAAATTAAAAATGCTTATAAAACATAAACCAAACGTTGGAGGTGGTCATTTCCTAATGCGCAGTAATAAACTCGGCACTCTTAAGCACCCGAGAGCGTTTTTTTCGATGCCAACCTAACCAGAGTGACGGGAGCGGCACAATTCAGAAAAAGTGCTCAGCTCGCCGAGAAAATGCGATTTAAGCAATAAAATTAAAAATGCTTATAAAACATAAACCAAACGTTGGAGGTGGTCATTTCTTCATGCGCAGTGATAAACTCGGCACTCTAAAGCACCCGAGAGCGTTTTTTTCGATGCCAACCTAACCAGAGTGACGGGAGCGGCACAATTCAGAAAAAGTGCTCAGCTCGCCGAGAAAATGCGATTTAAGCAATAAAATTAAAAATGCTTATAAAACATAAACCAAACGTTGGAGGTGGTCATTTCTTCATGCGCAGTGAATAACTCGGCACTCTAAAGCACCCGAGAGCGTTTTTTTCGATGCCAACCTAACCAGAGTGACGGGAGCGGCACAATTCAGAAAAAGTGCTCAGCTCGCCGAGAAAATGCGATTTAAGCAATAAAATTAAAAATGCTTATAAAACATAAACCAAACGTTGGAGGTGGTCATTTCTTAATGCGCAGTAATAAACTCGGCACTCTAAAGCACCCGAGAGCGTTTTTTTCGATGCCAACCTAACCAGAGTGACGGGAGCGGCACAATTCAGAAAAAGTGCTCAGCTCGCCGAGAAAATGCGATTTAAGCAATAAAATTAAAAATGCTTATAAAACATAAACCAAACGTTGGAGGTGGTCATTTCTTAATGCGCAGTAATAAACTCGGCACTCTAGAGCACCCGAGAGCGTTTTTTTCGATGCCAACCTAACCAGAGTGACGGGAGCGGCACAATTCAGAAAAAGTGCTCAGCTCGCCGAGAAAATGCGATTTAAGCAATAAAATTAAAAATGCTTATAAAACATAAACCAAACGTTGGAAGTGGTCATTTCTTCATGCGCAGTGATAAACTCGGCACTCTAAAGCACCCGAGAGCGTTTTTTTCGATGCCAACCTAACCAGAGTTACGGGAGCGGCACAATTCAGAAAAAGCGCTCAGCTCGCCGAGAAAATGCGATTTAAGCAATAAAATTAAAAATGCTTATAAAACATAAACCAAACGTTGGAGGTGGTCATTTCTTAATGCGCAGTAATAAACTCGGCACTCTAAAGCACCCGTGAGCGTTTTTTTCGATGCCAACCTAACCAGAGTGACGGGAGCGGCACAATTCAGAAAAAGTGCTCAGCTCGCCGAGAAAATGCGATTTAAGCAATAAAATTAAAAATGCTTATAAAACATAAACCAAACGTTGGAGGTGGTCATTTCTTCATGCGCAGTGAATAACTCGGCACTCTAAAGAACCCGAGAGCGTTTTTTTCGATGCCAACCTAACCAGAGTGACGGGAGCGGCACAATTCAGAAAAAGTGCTCAGCTCGCCGAGAAAATGCGATTTAAGCAATAAAATAAAAAATGCTTATAAAACATAAACCAAACGTTGGAGGTGGTCATTTCTTCATGCGCAGTGATAAAGTCGGCACTCTAAAGCACCCGAGAGCGTTTTTTTCGATGCCAACCTAACCAGTGACGGGAGCGGCACAATTCAGAAAAAGTGCTCAGCTCGCCGAGAAAATGCGATTTAAGCAATAAAATTAAAAATGCTTATTAAACATAAACCAAACGTTGGAGGTGGTCATTTCTTCATGCGCAGTGATAAACTCGGCACTCTAAAGCACCCGAGAGCGTTTTTTTCGATGCCAACCTAACCAGAGTGACGGGAGCGGCACAATTCAGAAAAAGTGCTCAGCTCGCCGAGAAAATGCGATTTAAGCAATAAAATTAAAAATGCTTATAAAACATAAACCAAACGTTGGAGGTGGTCATTTCTTAATGCGCAGTAATAAACTCGGCACTCTAAAGCACCCGAGAGCGTTTTTTTCGATGCCAACCTAACCAGAGTGACGGGAGCGGCACAATTCAGAAAAAGTGCTCAGCTCGCCGAGAAAATGCGATTTAAGCAATAAAATTAAAAATGCTTACTAAACATAAACCAAACGTTGGAGGTGGTCATTTCTTCATGCGCAGTGAATAACTCGGCACTCTAAAGCACCCGAGAGCGTTTTTTTCGATGCCAACCTAACCAGAGTGACGGGAGCGGCACAATTCAGAAAAAGCGCTCAGCTCGCCGAGAAAATGCGATTTAAGCAATAAAATTAAAAATGCTTATAAAACATAAACCAAACGTTGGAGGTGGTCATTTCTTAATGCGCAGTAATAAACTCGGCACTCTAAAGCACCCGAGAACGTTTTTTTCGATGCCAACCTAACCAGAGTGACGGGAGCGGCACAATTCAGAAAAAGTGCTCAGCTCGCCGAGAAAATGCGATTTAAGCAATAAAATTAAAAATGCTTATTAAACATAAACCAAACGTTGGAGGTGGTCATTTCTTCATGCGCAGTGAATAACTCGGCACTCTAAAGCACCCGAGAGCGTTTTTTTCGATGCCAACCTAACCAGAGTGACGGGAGCGGCACAATTCAGAAAAAGCACTCAGATCGCCGAGAAAATGCGATTTAAGCAATAAAATTAAAAATGCTTATAAAACATAAACCAAACGTTGGAGGTGGTCATTTCTTAATGCGCAGTAATAAACTCGGCACTCTAAAGCACCCGAGAGCGTTTTTTTCGATGCCAACCTAACCAGAGTGACGGGAGCGGCACAATTCAGAAAAAGTGCTCAGCTCGCCGAGAAAATGCGATTTAAGCAATAAAATTAAAAATGCTTATAAAACATAAACCAAACGTTGGAGGTGGTCATTTCTTAATGCGCAGTAATAAACTCGGCACTCTAAAGCACCCGAGAGCGTTTTTTTCGATGCCAACCTAACCAGAGTGACGGGAGCGGCACAATTCAGAAAAAGTGCTCAGCTCGCCGAGAAAATGCGATTTAAGCAATAAAATTAAAAATGCTTATTAAACATAAACCAAACGTTGGAGGTGGTCATTTCTTCATGCGCAGTGAATAACTCGGCACTCTAAAGCACCCGATAGCGTTTTTTTCGATGCCAACCTAACCAGAGTGACGGGAGCGGCACAATTCAGAAAAAGTGCTCAGCTCGCCGAGAAAATGCGATTTAAGCAATAAAATTAAAAATGCTTATAAAACATAAACCAAACGTTGGAGGTGGTCATTTCTTAATGCGCAGTAATAAACTCGGCACTCTAAAGCACCCGAGAGCGTTTTTTTCGATGCCAACCTAACCAGAGTGACGGGAGCGGCACAATTCAGAAAAAGTGCTCAGCTCGCCGAGAAAATGCGATTTAAGCAATAAAATTAAAAATGCTTATAAAACATAAACCAAACGTTGGAGGTGGTCATTTCTTAATGCGCAGTAATAAACTCGGCACTCTAAAGCACCCGAGAGCGTTTTTTTCGATGCCAACCTAACCAGAGTGACGGGAGCGGCACAATTCAGAAAAAGCGCTCAGCTCGCCGAGAAAATGCGATTTAAGCAATAAAATTAAAAATGCTTATAAAACATAAACCAAACGTTGGAGGTGGTCATTTCTTCGTGCGCAGTGAATAACTCGGCACTCTAAAGCACCCGAGAGCGTTTTTTTCGATGCCAACCTAACCAGAGTGACGGGAGCGGCACAATTCAGAAAAAGTGCTCAGCTCGCCGAGAAAATGCGATTTAAGCAATAAAATTAAAAATGCTTATAAAACATAAACCAAACGTTGGAGGTGGTCATTTCTTAATGCGCAGTAATAAACTCGGCACTCTAAAGCACCCGAGAGCGTTTTTTTCGATGCCAACCTAACCAGAGTGACGGGAGCGGCACAATTCAGAAAAAGTGCTCAGCTCGCCGAGAAAATGCGATTTAGGCAATAAAATTAAAAATGCTTATAAAACATAAACCAAACGTTGGAGGTGGTCATTTCTTAATGCGCAGTAATAAACTCGGCACTCTAAAGCACCCGAGAGCGTTTTTTTCGATGCCAACCTAACCAGAGTGACGGGAGCGGCACAATTCAGAAAAAGCGCTCAGCTCGCCGAGAAAATGCGATTTAAGCAATAAAATTAAAAATGCTTATAAAACATAAACCAAACGTTGGAGGTGGTCATTTCTTCATGCGCAGTGAATAACTCGGCACTCTAAAGCACCCGAGAGCGTTTTTTTCGATGCCAAGTGACGGGAGCGGCACAATTCAGAAAAAGTGCTCAGCTCGCCGAGAAAATGCGATTTAAGCAATAAAATTAAAAATGCTTATAAAACATAAACCAAACGTTGGAGGTGGTCATTTCTTAATGCGCAGTAATAAACTCGGCACTCTAAAGCACCCGAGAGCGTTTTTTTCGATGCCAACCTAACCAGAGTGACGGGAGCGGCACAATTCAGAAAAAGTGCTCAGCTCGCCGAGAAAATGCGATTTAAGCAATAAAATTAAAAATGCTTATAAAACATAAACCAAACGTTGGAGGTGGTCATTTCTTAATGCGCAGTAATAAACTCGGCACTCTAAAGCACCCGAGAGCGTTTTTTTCGATGCCAACCTAACCAGAGTTACGGGAGCGGCACAATTCAGAAAAAGCGCTCAGCTCGCCGAGAAAATGCGATTTAAGCAATAAAATTAAAAATGCTTATAAAACATAAACCAAACGTTGGAGGTGGTCATTTCTTCATGCGCAGTGAATAACTCGGCACTCTAAAGCACCCGAGAGCGTTTTTTTCGATGCCAACCTAACCAGAGTGACGGGAGCGGCACAATTCAGAAAAAGTGCTCAGCTCGCCGAGAAAATGCGATTTAAGCAATAAAATTAAAAATGCTTATAAAACATAAACCAAACGTTGGAGGTGGTCATTTCTTCATGCGCAGTGATAAAGTCGGCACTCTAAAGCTCCCGAGAGCGTTTTTTTCGATGCCAACCTAACCAGAGTGACGGGAGCGGCACAATTCAGAAAAAGTGCTCAGCTCGCCGAGAAAATGCGATTTAAGCAATAAAATTAAAAATGCTTATTAAACATAAACCAAACGTTGGAGGTGGTCATTTCTTCATGCGCAGTGATAAACTCGGCACTCTAAAGCACCCGAGAGCGTTTTTTTCGATGCCAACCTAACCAGAGTGACGGGAGCGGCACAATTCAGAAAAAGTGCTCAGCTCGCCGAGAAAATGCGATTTAAGCAATAAAATTAAAAATGCTTATAAAACATAAACCAAACGTTGGAGGTGGTCATTTCTTAATGCGCAGTAATAAACTCGGCACTCTAAAGCACCCGAGAGCGTTTTTTTCGATGCCAACCTAACCAGAGTGACCGGAGCGGCACAATTCAGAAAAAGTGCTCAGCTCGCCGAGAAAATGCGATTTAAGCAATAAAATTAAAAATGCTAATTAAACATAAACCAAACGTTGGAGGTGGTCATTTCTTCATGCGCAGTGAATAACTCGGCACTCTAAAGCACCCGAGAGCGTTTTTTTCGATGCCAACCTAACCAGAGTGACGGGAGCGGCACAATTCAGAAAAAGCGCTCAGCTCGCCGAGAAAATGCGATTTAAGCAATAAAATTAAAAATGCTTATAAAACATAAACCAAACGTTGGAGGTGGTCATTTCTTAATGCGCAGTAATAAACTCGGCACTCTAAAGCACCCGAGAGCGTTTTTTTCGATGCCAACCTAACCAGAGTGACGGGAGCGGCACAATTCAGAAAAAGTGCTCAGCTCGCCGAGAAAATGCGATTTAAGCAATAAAATTAAAAATGCTTATAAAACATAAACCAAACGTTGGAGGTATTTCTTAATGCGCAGTAATAAACTCGGCACTCTAAAGCACCCGAGAGCGTTTTCTTCGATGCCAACCTAAGCAGAGTGACGGGAGCGGCACAATTCAGAAAAAGTGCTCAGCTCGCCGAGAAAATGCGATTTAAGCAATAAAATTAAAAATGCTTATTAAACATAAACCAAACGTTGGAGGTGGTCATTTCTTCATGCGCAGTGAATAACTCGGCACTCTAAAGCACCCGATAGCGTTTTTTTCGATGCCAACCTAACCAGAGTGACGGGAGCGGCACAATTCAGAAAAAGTGCTCAGCTCGCCGAGAAAATGCGATTTAAGCAATAAAATTAAAAATGCTTATAAAACATAAACCAAACGTTGGAGGTGGTCATTTCTTAATGCGCAGTAATAAACTCGGCACTCTAAAGCACCCGAGAGCGTTTTTTTCGATGCCAACCTAACCAGAGTGACGGGAGCGGCACAATTCAGAAAAAGTGCTCAGCTCGCCGAGAAAATGCGATTTAAGCAATAAAATTAAAAATGCTTATAAAACATAAACCAAACGTTGGAGGTGGTCATTTCTTAATGCGCAGTAATAAACTCGGCACTCTAAAGCACCCGAGAGCGTTTTTTTCGATGCCAACCTAACCAGAGTGACGGGAGCGGCACAACTCAGAAAAAGCGCTCAGCTCGCCGAGAAAATGCGATTTAAGCAATAAAATTAAAAATGCTTATAAAACATAAACCAAACGTTGGAGGTGGTCATTTCTTCGTGCGCAGTGAATAACTCGGCACTCTAAAGCACCCGAGAGCGTTTTTTTCGATGCCAACCTAACCAGAGTGACGGGAGCGGCACAATTCAGAAAAAGTGCTCAGCTCGCCGAGAAAATGCGATTTAAGCAATAAAATTAAAAATGCTTATAAAACATAAACCAAACGTTGGAGGTGGTCATTTCTTAATGCGCAGTAATAAACTCGGCACTCTAAAGCACCCGAGAGCGTTTTTTTCGATGCCAACCTAACCAGAGTGACGGGAGCGGCACAATTCAGAAAAAGTGCTCAGCTCGCCGAGAAAATGCGATTTAAGCAATAAAATTAAAAATGCTTATTAAACATAAACCAAACGGTGGAGGTGGTCATTTCTTCATGCGCAGTGAATAACTCGGCACTCTAAAGCACCCGAGAGCGTTTTTTTCGATGCCAACCTAACCAGAGTGACGGGAGCGGCACAATTCAGAAAAAGCGCTCAGCTCGCCGAGAAAATGCGATTTAAGCAATAAAATTAAAAATGCTTATTAAACATAAACCAAACGTTGGAGGTGGTCATTTCTTCATGCGCAGTGAATAACTCGGCACTCTAAAGCACCCGAGAGCGTTTTTTTCGATGCCAACCTAACCAGAGTGACGGGAGCGGCACAATTCAGAAAAAGCGCTCAGCTCGCCGAGAAAATGCGATTTAAGCAATAAAATTAAAAATGCTTATAAAACATAAACCAAACGTTGGAGGTGGTCATTTCTTCATGCGCAGTGATAAACTCGGCACTCTAAAGCACCCGAGAGCGTTTTTTTCGATGCCAACCTAACCAGAGTGACGGGAGCGGCACAATTCAGAAAAAGTGCTCAGCTCGCCGAGAAAATGCGATTTAAGCAATAAAATTAAAAATGCTTATAAAACATAAACCAAACGTTGGAGGTGGTCATTTCTTCATGCGCAGTGAATAACTCGGCACTCTAAAGCACCCGAGAGCGTTTTTTTCGATGCCAACCTAACCAGAGTGACGGGACAGGCACAATTCAGAAAAAGCGCTCAGCTCGCCGAGAAAATGCGATTTAAGCAATAAAATTAAAAATGCTTATAAAACATAAACCAAACGTTGGAGGTGGTCATTTCTTCATGCGCAGTGATAAACTCGGCACTCTAAAGCACCCGAGAGCGTTTTTTTCGATGCCAACCTAACCAGAGTGACGGGAGCGGCACAATTCAGAAAAAGTGCTCAGCTCGCCGAGAAAATGCGATTTAAGCAATAAAATTAAAAATGCTTATAAAACATAAACCAAACGTTGGAGGTGGTCATTTCTTCATGCGCAGTGATAAACTCGGCACTCTAAAGCACCCGAGAGCGTTTTTTTCGATGCCAACCTAACCAGAGTGACGGGAGCGGCACAATTCAGAAAAAGCGCTCAGCTCGCCGAGAAAATGCGATTTAAGCAATAAAATTAAAAATGCTTATAAAACATAAACCAAACGTTGGAGGTGGTCATTTCTTCATGCGCAGTGAATAACTCGGCACTCTAAAGCACCCGAGAGCGTTTTTTTCGATGCCAACCTAACCAGAGTTACGGGAGCGGCACAATTCAGAAAAAGCGCTCAGCTCGCCGAGAAAATGCGATTTAAGCAATAAAATTAAAAATGCTTATAAAACATAAACCAAACGTTGGAAGTGGTCATTTCTTCATGCGCAGTGATAAACTCGGCACTCTAAAGCACCCGAGAGCGTTTTCTTCGATGCCAACCTAACCAGAGTGACGGGAGCGGCACAATTCAGAAAAAGCGCTCAGCTCGCCGAGAAAATGCGATTTAAGCAATAAAATTAAAAATGCTTATTAAACATAAACCAAACGTTGGAGGTGGTCATTTCTTCATGCGCAGTGATAAACTCGGCACTCTAAAGCACCCGAGAGCGTTTTTTTCGATGCCAACCTAACCAGAGTGACGGGAGCGGCACAATTCAGAAAAAGTGCTCAGCTCGCCGAGAAAATGCGATTCAAGCAATAAAATTAAAAATGCTTATTAAACATAAACCAAACGTTGGAGGTGGTCATTTCTTCATGCGCAGTGATAAACTCGGCACTCTAAAGCACCCGAGAGCGTTTTTTTCGATGCCAACCTAACCAGAGTGACGGGAGCGGCACAATTCAGAAAAAGTGCTCAGCTCGCCGAGAAAATGCGATTTAAGCAATAAAATTAAAAATGCTTATAAAACATAAACCAAACGTTGGAGGTGGTCATTTCTTCATGCGCAGTGAATAACTCGGCACTCTAAAGCACCCGAGAGCGTTTTTTTCGATGCCAACCTAACCAGAGTGACGGGAGCGGCACAATTCAGAAAAAGTGCTCAGCTCGCCGAGAAAATGCGATTTAAGCAATAAAATTAAAAATGCTTATAAAACATAAACCAAACGTTGGAGGTGGTCATTTCTTAATGCGCAGTAATAAACTCGGCACTCTAAAGCACCCGAGAGCGTTTTTTTCGATGCCAACCTAACCAGAGTGACGGGAGCGGCACAATTCAGAAAAAGTGCTCAGCTCGCCGAGAAAATGCGATTTAAGCAATAAAATTAAAAATGCTTATAAAACATAAACCAAACGTTGGAGGTGGTCATTTCTTAATGCGCAGTAATAAACTCGGCACTCTAAAGCACCCGAGAGCGTTTTTTTCGATGCCAACCTAACCAGAGTGACGGGAGCGGCACAATTCAGAAAAAGTGCTCAGCTCGCCGAGAAAATGCGATTTAGGCAATAAAATTAAAAATGCTTATAAAACATAAACCAAACGTTGGAGGTGGTCATTTCTTAATGCGCAGTAATAAACTCGGCACTCTAAAGCACCCGAGAGCGTTTTTTTCGATGCCAACCTAACCAGAGTGACGGGAGCGGCACAATTCAGAAAAAGCGCTCAGCTCGCCGAGAAAATGCGATTTAAGCAATAAAATTAAAAATGCTTATAAAACATAAACCAAACGTTGGAGGTGGTCATTTCTTCATGCGCAGTGAATAACTCGGCACTCTAAAGCACCCGAGAGCGTTTTTTTCGATGCCAAGTGACGGGAGCGGCACAATTCAGAAAAAGTGCTCAGCTCGCCGAGAAAATGCGATTTAAGCAATAAAATTAAAAATGCTTATAAAACATAAACCAAACGTTGGAGGTGGTCATTTCTTCATGCGCAGTGAATAACTCGGCACTCTAAAGCACCCGAGAGCGTTTTTTTCGATGCCAACCTAACCAGAGTGACGGGAGCGGCACAATTCAGAAAAAGTGCTCAGCTCGCCGAGAAAATGCGATTTAAGCAATAAAATAAAAAATGCTTATAAAACATAAACCAAACGTTGGAGGTGGTCATTTCTTCATGCGCAGTGATAAAGTCGGCACTCTAAAGCACCCGGAGCGTTTTTTTCGATGCCAACCTAACCAGTGACGGGAGCGGCACAATTCAGAAAAAGTGCTCAGCTCGCCGAGAAAATGCGATTTAAGCAATAAAATTAAAAATGCTTATTAAACATAAACCAAACGTTGGAGGTGGTCATTTCTTCATGCGCAGTGATAAACTCGGCACTCTAAAGCACCCGAGAGCGTTTTTTTCGATGCCAACCTAACCAGAGTGACGGGAGCGGCACAATTCAGAAAAAGTGCTCAGCTCGCCGAGAAAATGCGATTTAAGCAATAAAATTAAAAATGCTTATAAAACATAAACCAAACGTTGGAGGTGGTCATTTCTTAATGCGCAGTAATAAACTCGGCACTCTAAAGCACCCGAGAGCGTTTTTTTCGATGCCAACCTAACCAGAGTGACGGGAGCGGCACAATTCAGAAAAAGTGCTCAGCTCGCCGAGAAAATGCGATTTAAGCAATACAATTAAAAATGCTTACTAAACATAAACCAAACGTTGGAGGTGGTCATTTCTTCATGCGCAGTGAATAACTCGGCACTCTAAAGCACCCGAGAGCGTTTTTTTCGATGCCAACCTAACCAGAGTGACGGGAGCGGCACAATTCAGAAAAAGCGCTCAGCTCGCCGAGAAAATGCGATTTAAGCAATAAAATTAAAAATGCTTATAAAACATAAACCAAACGTTGGAGGTGGTCATTTCTTAATGCGCAGTAATAAACTCGGCACTCTAAAGCACCCGAGAGCGTTTTTTTCGATGCCAACCTAACCAGAGTGACGGGAGCGGCACAATTCAGAAAAAGTGCTCAGCTCGCCGAGAAAATGCGATTTAAGCAATAAAATTAAAAATGCTTATTAAACATAAACCAAACGTTGGAGGTGGTCATTTCTTCATGCGCAGTGAATAACTCGGCACTCTAAAGCACCCGAGAGCGTTTTTTTCGATGCCAACCTAACCAGAGTGACGGGAGCGGCACAATTCAGAAAAAGCACTCAGATCGCCGAGAAAATGCGATTTAAGCAATAAAATTAAAAATGCTTATAAAACATAAACCAAACGTTGGAGGTGGTCATTTCTTAATGCGCAGTAATAAACTCGGCACTCTAAAGCACCCGAGAGCGTTTTTTTCGATGCCAACCTAACCAGAGTGACGGGAGCGGCACAATTCAGAAAAAGTGCTCAGCTCGCCGAGAAAATGCGATTTAAGCAATAAAATTAAAAATGCTTATAAAACATAAACCAAACGTTGGAGGTGGTCATTTCTTAATGCGCAGTAATAAACTCGGCACTCTAAAGCACCCGAGAGCGTTTTTTTCGATGCCAACCTAACCAGAGTGACGGGAGCGGCACAATTCAGAAAAAGTGCTCAGCTCGCCGAGAAAATGCGATTTAAGCAATAAAATTAAAAATGCTTATTAAACATAAACCAAACGTTGGAGGTGGTCATTTCTTCATGCGCAGTGAATAACTCGGCACTCTAAAGCACCCGATAGCGTTTTTTTCGATGCCAACCTAACCAGAGTGACGGGAGCGGCACAATTCAGAAAAAGTGCTCAGCTCGCCGAGAAAATGCGATTTAAGCAATAAAATTAAAAATGCTTATAAAACATAAACCAAACGTTGGAGGTGGTCATTTCTTAATGCGCAGTAATAAACTCGGCACTCTAAAGCACCCGAGAGCGTTTTTTTCGATGCCAACCTAACCAGAGTGACGGGAGCGGCACAATTCAGAAAAAGTGCTCAGCTCGCCGAGAAAATGCGATTTAAGCAATAAAATTAAAAATGCTTATAAAACATAAACCAAACGTTGGAGGTGGTCATTTCTTAATGCGCAGTAATAAACTCGGCACTCTAAAGCACCCGAGAGCGTTTTTTTCGATGCCAACCTAACCAGAGTGACGGGAGCGGCACAATTCAGAAAAAGCGCTCAGCTCGCCGAGAAAATGCGATTTAAGCAATAAAATTAAAAATGCTTATAAAACATAAACCAAACGTTGGAGGTGGTCATTTCTTCGTGCGCAGTGAATAACTCGGCACTCTAAAGCACCCGAGAGCGTTTTTTTCGATGCCAACCTAACCAGAGTGACGGGAGCGGCACAATTCAGAAAAAGTGCTCAGCTCGCCGAGAAAATGCGATTTAAGCAATAAAATTAAAAATGCTTATAAAACATAAACCAAACGTTGGAGGTGGTCATTTCTTAATGCGCAGTAATAAACTCGGCACTCTAAAGCACCCGAGAGCGTTTTTTTCGATGCCAACCTAACCAGAGTGACGGGAGCGGCACAATTCAGAAAAAGTGCTCAGCTCGCCGAGAAAATGCGATTTAGGCAATAAAATTAAAAATGCTTATAAAACATAAACCAAACGTTGGAGGTGGTCATTTCTTAATGCGCAGTAATAAACTCGGCACTCTAAAGCACCCGAGAGCGTTTTTTTCGATGCCAACCTAACCAGAGTGACGGGAGCGGCACAATTCAGAAAAAGCGCTCAGCTCGCCGAGAAAATGCGATTTAAGCAATAAAATTAAAAATGCTTATAAAACATAAACCAAACGTTGGAGGTGGTCATTTCTTCATGCGCAGTGAATAACTCGGCACTCTAAAGCACCCGAGAGCGTTTTTTTCGATGCCAAGTGACGGGAGCGGCACAATTCAGAAAAAGTGCTCAGCTCGCCGAGAAAATGCGATTTAAGCAATAAAATTAAAAATGCTTATAAAACATAAACCAAACGTTGGAGGTGGTCATTTCTTAATGCGCAGTAATAAACTCGGCACTCTAAAGCACCCGAGAGCGTTTTTTTCGATGCCAACCTAACCAGAGTGACGGGAGCGGCACAATTCAGAAAAAGTGCTCAGCTCGCCGAGAAAATGCGATTTAAGCAATAAAATTAAAAATGCTTATAAAACATAAACCAAACGTTGGAGGTGGTCATTTCTTAATGCGCAGTAATAAACTCGGCACTCTAAAGCACCCGAGAGCGTTTTTTTCGATGCCAACCTAACCAGAGTTACGGGAGCGGCACAATTCAGAAAAAGCGCTCAGCTCGCCGAGAAAATGCGATTTAAGCAATAAAATTAAAAATGCTTATAAAACATAAACCAAACGTTGGAGGTGGTCATTTCTTCATGCGCAGTGAATAACTCGGCACTCTAAAGCACCCGAGAGCGTTTTTTTCGATGCCAACCTAACCAGAGTGACGGGAGCGGCACAATTCAGAAAAAGTGCTCAGCTCGCCGAGAAAATGCGATTTAAGCAATAAAATTAAAAATGCTTATAAAACATAAACCAAACGTTGGAGGTGGTCATTTCTTCATGCGCAGTGATAAAGTCGGCACTCTAAAGCTCCCGAGAGCGTTTTTTTCGATGCTAACCTAACCAGAGTGACGGGAGCGGCACAATTCAGAAAAAGTGCTCAGCTCGCCGAGAAAATGCGATTTAAGCAATAAAATTAAAAATGCTTATTAAACATAAACCAAACGTTGGAGGTGGTCATTTCTTCATGCGCAGTGATAAACTCGGCACTCTAAAGCACCCGAGAGCGTTTGTTTCGATGCCAACCTAACCAGAGTGACGGGAGCGGCACAATTCAGAAAAAGTGCTCAGCTCGCCGAGAAAATGCGATTTAAGCAATAAAATTAAAAATGCTTATAAAACATAAACCAAACGTTGGAGGTGGTCATTTCTTAATGCGCAGTAATAAACTCGGCACTCTAAAGCACCCGAGAGCGTTTTTTTCGATGCCAACCTAACCAGAGTGACCGGAGCGGCACAATTCAGAAAAAGTGCTCAGCTCGCCGAGAAAATGCGATTTAAGCAATAAAATTAAAAATGCTTATTAAACATAAACCAAACGTTGGAGGTGGTCATTTCTTCATGCGCAGTGAATAACTCGGCACTCTAAAGCACCCGAGAGCGTTTTTTTCGATGCCAACCTAACCAGAGTGACGGGAGCGGCACAATTCAGAAAAAGCGCTCAGCTCGCCGAGAAAATGCGATTTAAGCAATAAAATTAAAAATGCTTATAAAACATAAACCAAACGTTGGAGGTGGTCATTTCTTAATGCGCAGTAATAAACTCGGCACTCTAAAGCACCCGAGAGCGTTTTTTTCGATGCCAACCTAACCAGAGTGACGGGAGCGGCACAATTCAGAAAAAGTGCTCAGCTCGCCGAGAAAATGCGATTTAAGCAATAAAATTAAAAATGCTTATAAAACATAAACCAAACGTTGGAGGTGGTCATTTCTTAATGCGCAGTAATAAACTCGGCACTCTAAAGCACCCGAGAGCGTTTTCTTCGATGCCAACCTAACCAGAGTGACGGGAGCGGCACAATTCAGAAAAAGTGCTCAGCTCGCCGAGAAAATGCGATTTAAGCAATAAAATTAAAAATGCTTATTAAACATAAACCAAACGTTGGAGGTGGTCATTTCTTCATGCGCAGTGAATAACTCGGCACTCTAAAGCACCCGATAGCGTTTTTTTCGATGCCAACCTAACCAGAGTGACGGGAGCGGCACAATTCAGAAAAAGTGCTCAGCTCGCCGAGAAAATGCGATTTAAGCAATAAAATTAAAAATGCTTATAAAACATAAACCAAACGTTGGAGGTGGTCATTTCTTAATGCGCAGTAATAAACTCGGCACTCTAAAGCACCCGAGAGCGTTTTTTTCGATGCCAACCTAACCAGAGTGACGGGAGCGGCACAATTCAGAAAAAGTGCTCAGCTCGCCGAGAAAATGCGATTTAAGCAATAAAATTAAAAATGCTTATAAAACATAAACCAAACGTTGGAGGTGGTCATTTCTTAATGCGCAGTAATAAACTCGGCACTCTAAAGCACCCGAGAGCGTTTTTTTCGATGCCAACCTAACCAGAGTGACGGGAGCGGCACAACTCAGAAAAAGCGCTCAGCTCGCCGAGAAAATGCGATTTAAGCAATAAAATTAAAAATGCTTATAAAACATAAACCAAACGTTGGAGGTGGTCATTTCTTCGTGCGCAGTGAATAACTCGGCACTCTAAAGCACCCGAGAGCGTTTTTTTCGATGCCAACCTAACCAGAGTGACGGGAGCGGCACAATTCAGAAAAAGTGCTCAGCTCGCCGAGAAAATGCGATTTAAGCAATAAAATTAAAAATGCTTATAAAACATAAACCAAACGTTGGAGGTGGTCATTTCTTAATGCGCAGTAATAAACTTGGCACTCTAAAGCACCCGAGAGCGTTTTTTTCGATGCCAACCTAACCAGAGTGACGGGAGCGGCACAATTCAGAAAAAGTACTCAGCTCGCCGAGAAAATGCGATTTAAGCAATAAAATTAAAAATGCTTATTAAACATAAACCAAACGGTGGAGGTGGTCATTTCTTCATGCGCAGTGAATAACTCGGCACTCTAAAGCACCCGAGAGCGTTTTTTTCGATGCCAACCTAACCAGAGTGACGGGAGCGGCACAATTCAGAAAAAGCGCTCAGCTCGCCGAGAAAATGCGATTTAAGCAATAAAATTAAAAATGCTTATTAAACATAAACCAAACGTTGGAGGTGGTCATTTCTTCATGCGCAGTGAATAACTCGGCACTCTAAAGCACCCGAGAGCGTTTTTTTCGATGCCAACCTAACCAGAGTGACGGGAGCGGCACAATTCAGAAAAAGTGCTCAGCTCGCCGAGAAAATGCGATTTAAGCAATAAAATTAAAAATGCTTATAAAACATAAACCAAACGTTGGAGGTGGTCATTTCTTAATGCGCAGTAATAAACTCGGCACTCTAAAGCACCCGAGAGCGTTTTTTTCGATGCCAACCTAACCAGAGTGACGGGAGCGGCACAATTCAGAAAAAGCGCTCAGCTCGCCGAGAAAATGCGATTTAAGCAATAAAATTAAAAATGCTTATAAAACATAAACCAAACGTTGGAGGTGGTCATTTCTTCATGCGCAGTGATAAACTCGGCACTCTAAAGCACCCGAGAGCGTTTTTTTCGATGCCAACCTAACCAGAGTGACGGGAGCGGCACAATTCAGAAAAAGTGCTCAGCTCGCCGAGAAAATGCGATTTAAGCAATAAAATTAAAAATGCTTATAAAACATAAACCAAACGTTGGAGGTGGTCATTTCTTCATGCGCAGTGAATAACTCGGCACTCTAAAGCACCCGAGAGCGTTTTTTTCGATGCCAACCTAACCAGAGTGACGGGAGCGGCACAATTCAGAAAAAGTGCTCAGCTCGCCGAGAAAATGCGATTTAAGCAATAAAATTAAAAATGCTTATAAAACATAAACCAAACGTTGGTGGTGGTCATTTCTTAATGCGCAGTAATAAACTCGGCACTCTAAAGCACCCGAGAGCGTATTTTTCGATGCCAACCTAACCAGAGTGACGGGAGCGGCACAATTCAGAAAAAGTGCTCAGCTCGCCGAGAAAATGCGATTTAAGCAATAAAATTAAAAATGCTTATAAAACATAAACCAAACGTTGGAGGTGGTCATTTCTTAATGCGCAGTAATAAACTCGGCACTCTAAAGCACCCGAGAGCGTTTTTTTCGATGCCAACCTAACTAGAGTGACGGGAGCGGCACAATTCAGAAAAAGTGCTCAGCTCGCCGAGAAAATGCGATTTAAGCAATAAAATTAAAAATGCTTATTAAACATAAACCAAACGGTGGAGGTGGTCATTTCTTCATGCGCAGTGAATAACTCGGCACTCTAAAGCACCCGAGAGCGTTTTTTTCGATGCCAACCTAACCAGAGTGACGGGAGCGGCACAATTCAGAAAAAGCGCTCAGCTCGCCGAGAAAATGCGATTTAAGCAATAAAATTAAAAATGCTTATTAAACATAAACCAAACGTTGGAGGTGGTCATTTCTTCATGCGCAGTGAATAACTCGGCACTCTAAAGCACCCGAGAGCGTTTTTTTCGATGCCAACCTAACCAGAGTGACGGGAGCGGCACAATTCAGAAAAAGCGCTCAGCTCGCCGAGAAAATGCGATTTAAGCAATAAAATTAAAAATGCTTATAAAACATAAACCAAACGTTGGAGGTGGTCATTTCTTCATGCGCAGTGATAAACTCGGCACTCTAAAGCACCCGAGAGCGTTTTTTTCGATGCCAACCTAACCAGAGTGACGGGAGCGGCACAATTCAGAAAAAGTGCTCAGCTCGCCGAGAAAATGCGATTTAAGCAATAAAATTAAAAATGCTTATAAAACATAAACCAAACGTTGGAGGTGGTCATTTCTTCATGCGCAGTGAATAACTCGGCACTCTAAAGCACCCGAGAGCGTTTTTTTCGATGCCAACCTAACCAGAGTGACGGGAGCGGCACAATTCAGAAAAAGTGCTCAGCTCGCCGAGAAAATGCGATTTAAGCAATAAAATTAAAAATGCTTATAAAACATAAACCAAACGTTGGAGGTGGTCATTTCTTAATGCGCAGTAATAAACTCGGCACTCTAGAGCACCCGAGAGCGTTTTTTTCGATGCCAACCTAACCAGAGTGACGGGAGCGGCACAATTCAGAAAAAGTGCTCAGCTCGCCGAGAAAATGCGATTTAAGCAATAAAATTAAAAATGCTTATAAAACATAAACCAAACGTTGGAAGTGGTCATTTCTTCATGCGCAGTGATAAACTCGGCACTCTAAAGCACCCGAGAGCGTTTTTTTCGATGCCAACCTATAACCAGAGTTACGGGAGCGGCACAATTCAGAAAAAGCGCTCAGCTCGCCGAGAAAATGCGATTTAAGCAATAAAATTAAAAATGCTTATAAAACATAAACCAAACGTTGGAAGTGGTCATTTCTTCATGCGCAGTGATAAACTCGGCACTCTAAAGCACCCGAGAGCGTTTTTTTCGATGCCAACCTAACCAGAGTTACGGGAGCGGCACAATTCAGAAAAAGCGCTCAGCTCGCCGAGAAAATGCGATTTAAGCAATAAAATTAAAAATGCTTATTAAACATAAACCAAACGTTGTAGGTGGTCATTTCTTCATGCGCAGTGAATAACTCGGCACTCTAAAGCACCCGAGAGCGTTTTTTTCGATGCCAACCTAACCAGAGTGACGGGAGCGGCACAATTCAGAAAAAGCGCTCAGCTCGCCGAGAAAATGCGATTTAAGCAATAAAATTAAAAATGCTTATAAAACATAAACCAAACGTTGGAGGTGGTCATTTCTTCATGCGCAGTGATAAACTCGGCACTCTAAAGCACCCGAGAGCGTTTTTTTCGATGCCAACCTAACCAGAGTGACGGGAGCGGCACAATTCAGAAAAAGTGCTCAGCTCGCCGAGAAAATGCGATTTAAGCAATAAAATTAAAAATGCTTATAAAACATAAACCAAACGTTGGAGGTGGTCATTTCTTCATGCGCAGTGAATAACTCGGCACTCTAAAGCACCCGAGAGCGTTTTTTTCGATGCCAACCTAACCAGAGTGACGGGAGCGGCACAATTCAGAAAAAGTGCTCAGCTCGCCGAGAAAATGCGATTTAAGCAATACAATTAAAAATGCTTATAAAACATAAACCAAACGTTGGAGGTGGTCATTTCTTAATGCGCAGTAATAAACTCGGCACTCTAAAGCACCCGAGAGCGTTTTTTTCGATGCCAACCTAACCAGAGTGACGGGAGCGGCACAATTCAGAAAAAGTGCTCAGCTCGCCGAGAAAATGCGATTTAAGCAATAAAATTAAAAATGCTTATTAAACATAAACCAAACGTTGGAGGTGGTCATTTCTTCATGCGCAGTGAATAACTCGGCACTCTAAAGCACCCGAGAGCGTTTTTTTCGATGCCAAGTGACGGGAGCGGCACAATTCAGAAAAAGTGCTCAGCTCGCCGAGAAAATGCGATTTAAGCAATAAAATTAAAAATGCTTATAAAACATAAACCAAACGTTGGAGGTGGTCATTTCTTAATGCGCAGTAATAAACTCGGCACTCTAAAGCACCCGAGAGCGTTTTTTTCGATGCCAACCTAACCAGAGTGACGGGAGCGGCACAATTCAGAAAAAGTGCTCAGCTCGCCGAGAAAATGCGATTTAAGCAATAAAATTAAAAATGCTTATAAAACATAAACCAAACGTTGGAGGTGGTCATTTCTTAATGCGCAGTAATAAACTCGGCACTCTAAAGCACCCGAGAGCGTTTTTTTCGATGCCAACCTAACCAGAGTTACGGGAGCGGCACAATTCAGAAAAAGCGCTCAGCTCGCCGAGAAAATGCGATTTAAGCAATAAAATTAAAAATGCTTATAAAACATAAACCAAACGTTGGAGGTGGTCATTTCTTCATGCGCAGTGAATAACTCGGCACTCTAAAGCACCCGAGAGCGTTTTTTTCGATGCCAACCTAACCAGAGTGACGGGAGCGGCACAATTCAGAAAAAGTGCTCAGCTCGCCGAGAAAATGCGATTTAAGCAATAAAATTAAAAATGCTTATAAAACATAAACCAAACGTTGGAGGTGGTCATTTCTTCATGCGCAGTGATAAAGTCGGCACTCTAAAGCTCCCGAGAGCGTTTTTTTCGATGCCAACCTAACCAGAGTGACGGGAGCGGCACAATTCAGAAAAAGTGCTCAGCTCGCCGAGAAAATGCGATTTAAGCAATAAAATTAAAAATGCTTATTAAACATAAACCAAACGTTGGAGGTGGTCATGTCTTCATGCGCAGTGATAAACTCGGCACTCTAAAGCACCCGAGAGCGTTTTTTTCGATGCCAACCTAACCAGAGTGACGGGAGCGGCACAATTCAGAAAAAGTGCTCAGCTCGCCGAGAAAATGCGATTTAAGCAATAAAATTAAAAATGCTTATAAAACATAAACCAAACGTTGGAGGTGGTCATTTCTTAATGCGCAGTAATAAACTCGGCACTCTAAAGCACCCGAGAGCGTTTTTTTCGATGCCAACCTAACCAGAGTGACCGGAGCGGCACAATTCAGAAAAAGTGCTCAGCTCGCCGAGAAAATGCGATTTAAGCAATAAAATTAAAAATGCTTATTAAACATAAACCAAACGTTGGAGGTGGTCATTGTCAGGGTTTTCCAAAACTATCTTGATCATATGATTATGTTGGAATGTATGTAACCAGTAATGAATAACCTTGGTAGATTAGTTTTATGCTTATGTTGGTGTGTAACCAGTAATAAATAACCTAGCTTGTTCCATCCTACACAATGTCGTAAAACATTCCCTGCCCTGCTAATCTAGAGGTCAAGGGCCTTTCTTACTTGTCTATTCAGTCTACGGTCACCCCCACCCTTTTTCTCTTAATAAAGATGGTCTTGTGGGAAGCGAGAGTCAGACGTCATTCGATCATTGTTGTACGCACAGTGACGAATGGACTCTCCGCCTGCAGGTGCCCAAAACGACTAACTTGTCTCCAAGTGGTTCTTGCAAAATAAGTTAGAGTGAGCACCACCCTAACATTTTGGTGCCGAAACCCGGGACCCTCATACCCACCATCTGACTGACGGAGGAAGACGTGCTGCATTGTCGACAAGCCAGCGTCCATTAGGAGGACCTGGAAAAGAAAGTCCTGGGAAGAGAACTTCTTCGCTGGGCCAGCATCTTAAGTCTGCCTTCGTCTGACAGAGGTGGTTGACGGGACCCGGAAATGCAACGAACCAGGGGTCAAGTGAGTTAAAGCCCTAAAGTTGTGTGATTGTGTTGTTGTAAGACGCGTAAAAAGTTAAAAAGGTGCACGAGATTTCAGCTTTGGTTTGTCCGAGCTATGAGATTCAGCTTTGGTTTGTCCGAGCTATGAGATTCAGCTTTGGTTTGTCCGAGCTATGAGATTCAGCTTTGGTTCGTCCGAGCTATGAGATTCAGCTTTGGTTCGTCCGAGCTATGAGATACAGCTTTGGTTTTTCCAAGCTAAGAAACAGCTGGGATTCTAGTCCCAGTGGAAAGAACGGGCTAAGAAAAAAGTTTTTTTTCTTAATTGAAGATTCATTTTTTTTGTCCGTTTTTTCCAAGCTGTTTGGAAGGGTTTTACACCCATCCTGGATAGGCCTAAGAATAAAAATAAAAAAGCGCTGGAGTTTGTGTGATTGAGAGTGACTGGTAGGATAAATTGACTAAATAGCAGTTCTAGCATTGATCCACGAAAATAATACAGGCTAGTAATTGTTCAAAGGTCAATTTAATCTTGCATTGAGGATCCTCAAAGAAAAAATAAATAGATAAATAATAATAATAATAATAATAATTGTATAAACCTAAAATACCAAATTAAGATGGGAAATAAAAATAGTAGATCCCTAGCTCTTGATGGAGATGAGTTCATGGCGAGTAGATTTCTTGATTGTATGTAATACATGCTGAAGTGGAAAAAGAAAAGAGAGAGAGTTGAATTGTGCTAGACTGTGGTTGAAAGCTTCACAAGAGAGAAGAGAATAAATCCAAAAGACAGAAAGTTGAAAAGTGCTGCGACCATGTTTGTCAGGCCGGAAGACAATGAGGCCACAGTGCGCAGGCGCACTGTCCCGGCCACGGCTCCAGCCGCAGCTCAAGCAGAAGAGCAAGAGAGGCATTCCGCTCGTGTGCAAAACTTGTATACAACAACTATGCAGTGGGACAGGCATGCTGAAAAAGTTATCCAAAAAGGCAAATGTTCTGATGTATTTCATCTAGATGATGATAATGATCTAAATGAAGATACAACGATCTTCTCCCAAAGTTCCCAAAGGGGAGAGGAAGAGAGAGAGACCAACAAGGCCGAAGGCCACCATATAATTCAAAACCCCCATCAGATTCTGACAACTGTTGTAACTGTGGGAAACGTGGACACTGGTCAATAGAGTGTTTTAGAAGAAAAGAAAAAGAGCGGTGCCAGTCAAGGGGCAGAGGAAGAGGCAGAGGAAAAATTTAACATAAAAAATATAACATTTACAGCATGACAAGCTTCCTCTCCTTTGACCCCTCATGCTAATACAGAGAAAGAAAGAATAGATGCCCATATGACAGCAAAACATGTCATTGTCAGATTATTGGAACATTTTCTGGATTATTAGAGCTCTTGTCCATGCAAGACGTATGACAATGCTGTTTGTATGCCCAATGACAAATGACCAGAGATCAAATTGTGTGTGTACACTAAAGTTCAAATTTGCAAATCAAGTGGTAAATAAATGCAACTTGCTTCTAGAAGATAAATGAAAAATTAAAATGTACTGTCCTTGTGTGCGTGGGAGGGACTAGCTCATGATCGACCACAGGAAATGGCCAGCCTGTGACGAATCATTGGTGCTGGGACCTGCCCTACGCGCGCGAGAGCTGTGCATGTGTGTTAAAATGATGAAGATTGGCTAAACTTTTAGTGTAAAGAAATTTGTTAGATTGTGGTCTATCCAATTTGCACCGCAGAACAGAAACGATTTGGAAAGATAAAAATGAGAGGAAAAGAGAAAAATGTGTTTGCGAGCAGAAATTGATCCACACTAGTGCATGTTAAGTGTTGAGCCCTCATGAGAAATTTGAAAAAGAAACGACAGAACATGCTTTCAGGAATTGGAAGAAGCAAAATTGTGAATTTAAGACATTGCAATGCTACATTTAATATAAATAATTGATTGATGGTGTTATAGAATTATACAAACTGCTATATGCGAGCTAAATCTGAGAAATTGAGTTCGTTAAATCTAAAAGCAAAGAGAACTTCAGATTAATTTGCCAGTAGTTTTTTGAGTTGAGTTTTTTTTGGGATTGGTGGATTGTTCTATCAGGAACCTTGAGTTGAAAATGGTATATGGATGTTGTGTGGTGAGCTTGGATGAATTGAGACCAATGTGATGGTAAGACTCCTTTTTGGAGACTGTGTGAGAGATGCAAATGAGCATTGATGAATGATTGCCTTGAATGATAGGAAAATACAGGTTGAATGGTTGAAGCTGTTGGCGACTACTATGGAAAATTAGTAGAGTGACTTTGCTGAAAGAGTGGTTTTGAGTAAGTTGAATGCTAAAATGAAAAACATAGTTTTTGGATTAATGATTAACTAGAGAAAAAATTGGAGAACCAGTAACACATGCAGAAGATGTGTGAACTGGGAAATTGAGAAGCGTTTTGAAAAGAAAGTCAAATTAAATGATGGAATCATATGTAGTAAAGAACACATTCTCCCAAAAAGTTTGTCAGGGTGTGGGGCGTGGGCGTTGCCAAGCCTCAGAAGGAGGGAGTGAATAGGACAGATAGTGGAAGATAGTAATAATACAAACCTTTACGACATATAGATATTCGAATACATTTAGTGTCATACTGTGGTAAAATTCTATTCTGGTATCATGCAATGTATATCTCACTAGTAAGCCTAAGTGTGACCGCGTCATGTTTCGGGTCAGGTTCGTGCGGGATTGTTTGGGCCTTGGTCCATGATCTCATTGGCACGAGACATCTGGTTTCCATTAACAACTGACAAGATATGCACCCGAGTGAGGAAAGGGAGGCTAACTCATAAATAATGAGGAGATATTGGGAGTAATCTGTTGGTCCTTTCTTTAAGACCCTTCCTGGTGCAGATCGGTTAGCAACAAGAGAGATTTAGAGGTTCAACAGAAAGACAGTTAAAAGAAAACAACATTATTAATTTGGACAATTGCAGGCTAACAGGAGCATGAGAAAGAAAAACTAAGAAGCGGGATCCAATTTGATCAGGGAGATTGGAAATTCACAACACCATATTCTAAGTCACATTTTTGAGCAAGCATGACACAGGTAATAACATTTGAGAGGTCAAGACATAGATCAGGGCTAGATGTGGAACGCAGACCTCGTTGAGTTAATTTTAAATAATGATACCGAAGACAATGTACTGTCTCATTAAATAGGAACTATAGACAAAACGTAGCTCGAAAATAGGATGAGTTGCAGGACTTACAATATAAAGACGAGATCGCTGTTACTAGGAGAATTTGAAGTTTGGTAAACAAACGTTACTAGTGAATGGATGGCAGCAACTACATTTGGAGATAGTCTTACAAGTTTGATGTCCCAGTCTGTCACTCTCAGTGCCAGGATCCCTGAAAACTCAATCCCGAGACTCTGCCTGCAGCCATGGACGACTACAAAAAGGTGCCTGGCTTTGAGGCACCTTTGACCTTTGGCAAGGACAAAGAAAGACTGTTGTTGTGCTTGGAAGGGGCAAGTACACTCCGGAGAAAAGACGACATCTTCGGGGACGAGAAAAGACAGTGAGAAGTGGAGGAACTCACAATGTTGAAGAAAACTCACAATGTTGAAGAAAAAATGGACATTTGAACAATGGACTCATTCGAGAGTGATGGATGTGTTGACTCTGAAGCAACAACAAAAGAACACCATCTTGAGAGGGTGAGGTGCGGCAAAAGATATGGACTTGAAATGTCCAACGGCCAAATCGCACTCCGTGCTGAAACTTCGTGGGGCTTGGGGTAAAGTGGAAAGGAGCTTCATTGTGCACTGGGTTTGACAGAACTGAGGAGATTTGATAAAAAATTGAATAATGCGTAGAGCTACAGAGAAACGCATCATAATCGGAGACTGAACAGATTTGGATAGGACAAATAGGCTAAAACGGTAGGAAACAAGAGTGAGATCTGATGTTTTGGCTCATCAGGCATAAGAAGTAGAAATTGAGTTAGATAAATTTTAGAATAGGACACTTGGACTAAAGTGAATTCAGTCAAGAGGAAGCTAGGTTGCTCAATGTACCTACTCAATAAAATAGTAAGTTTGTTGCACCACAGTGGAGTTTGGGTGGTCAAAAAGTTGGATACGTTCAATTTTTGACTTTCACGCAATCATGCATAGGAGTCGCACAAGGCGACAGTTAACAAGACAATGACTGCAATAGGGATCACTTACGACTGCACCGACATGGAAAAGTAGAAGCGAGGGAGTTGAGTAAGGGATTATATGCAGAACAGTCCGCTATACAGTTACCAATAGGAGGTTCTATCAAAAGGTGCAATGATGGATACAGATAATATCCACCGCATCAATGACAAACCTGTTTTACCAAAATCACTTTTTAAGGCAGCGGCAATTGCGACCCATGGGCCTTGCCATGTGTCGACAGGAGGGATGAAGTCTATCATACATCAACAATTCACTACCTTTGGTTTAGATGCTTACTTAAAAAATTTTTGTAAAGCATGTCCTGTTTGCGTGAAACATAATCCACAAGGAAATATGAGACCTAAGAGAGGCTCATTTCCAAAACCGTCTTACCCATTTCAAATTATGCATATGGATTTTATTGAGCTCACACAAAGTGGACCTCACAAATACTGCTTAGTGATGATTGATGCATTTTCCAAATGGGTGGAAATAGTTCCATCTAAACGAGCAGATGCCTTAACAGTGGCAAAAGCCATCTGCAAAGCCATCATACCGACTCATGGCATCCCCCAAACCATTTACAGTGACAATGGTCCACACTTTGTGAACCAAGTTGTACAGAACATGGCTGTACACCTTGGGATAACATTAAAAAACCACTGCGCTTGGCATCCTGCGAGCGCTGGCCTGGTTGAACGAGCAAACTCCACTATCAAAAGCAGGTTGAAAAAATGCATGGAAACAACAGGCAGATCTTGGCCAGAGTGCTTAGACTTAGTGAAGCTCTATATGAGAATTACTCCCACTTCAGAAGGACTGACACCTTTCGAAATCATCCATGGGAGACCATATAGACTACCTTTGTTCCCTGCAGATTTGCAAAAAGCTGATGAAGAGCAGTCCTTGGCAGACTATATGATAAGGACGCTCAAACTGAAAGATGTGTCAAATGCAAATTTACTGCCGCCTGATCTTTCCTCCTCACAGGTCGACAACCCCATCAATCCAGGAGACTGGGTCTACATCAAGGTCATCAAAAGAAGGAACTGGGCCAGCCATGGTGGGAGGGACCATTCCAAGTCTTGCTGACTACCCCCCTCCGCAGTGAAGATCGCTGAACGACCCAGCTGGAGTCACCTTAGCCAATGCAAGCTACAAGGAGTGCTGGACCCCTCATTTCGGGACGGTGGCAAAGTCTGCGAACAACAATCCCAACTCCGCTGGGCGGGGGGATGTCTCGGTGTTCCTGTCATCTTGGTAGCAACGGGGCTCCACATGCCAGGTGGATCCTCTGCTGCGTTGTGGTTGGAGCATGCTATAGTCTATGGACACATCTGAACAGACCAAGTGATAATGTTGACCGTGGGACACGATGGTCACACGATGAGAACTTTGAGGACTGGTCATGAGACCCCAGAAACCCATACGAAACCAATGCTTGGTACCGGTATGTGACGGTCACTGTGAGAGCGCACACACAGGAGGGATGTTATCTGTGTTTCCAAAAACTCCCCTTGCTCCACACAAGTTCACTTGGAGGCCAGAGCAATGAATGTCACTGAAGCAAAATGTATGGCATCCATGGGAGGAGATTGATATCAACACCGTACTGTCAGTCAGTGACGCTACCCCTACCGCCCTGGACTCGCAGGAATGAATCTGTGATCAAACTATTTTGGATTAATCCAAATGTGACTGTTGGAGGACGACAGATGCCACAAGTGGCCTAAACCAGGACGCTACCTGGAATGGACTACACGTGTTTCATCCAAGAAAACAAGACCCACGGATGCATCCACGACAACTGCTCTCCAGGAGGGAACTGGATGGGAGCTTTGGACATCACCGCTGTGTGCCAGGATGGGAGAGCCATTTCAAGGTGTAAGGGCTCTCCTGCCAACATGGCTGTACCATTGGACGGGTCCTACTTCATTCGGAACGGATCGTGACTTTATTTATATTTTCTTATTGATAGCATTCTGGTCGCCTAAGGCAGAGGGACCGTGTGAGACTTTTCCTGCGTATTAACATCGGCCAGCAGGTTTTTAGACCACACAATAAGTTTGATCTGGAGTATTGAGGAAAGTCCTCATCTTCACTGGAAGTTGTTGCTATCATTGTTTGTTGTTTTTGTCATGTTTCACCCTACACGCTCCCCAGCCCATTCGCTGTCATCTCAGTTTTTTTTTATTGATTTTTTTTATTATTGTTTTTACTATTCTTCTTTATATTTTCTTGCTTATGTTTTATTGATCTGGTTCACATAATCGTATGATAAAACAGGAGGGAGATGTCAGGGTTTTCCAAAACTATCTTGATCATATGATTATGTTGGAATGTATGTAACCAGTAATGAATAACCTTGGTAGATTAGTTTTATGCTTATGTTGGTGTGTAACCAGTAATAAATAACCTAGCTTGTTCCATCCTACACAATGTCGTAAAACATTCCCTGCCCTGCTAATCTAGAGGTCAAGGGCCTTTCTTACTTGTCTATTCAGTCTACGGTCACCCCCACCCTTTTTCTCTTAATAAAGATGGTCTTGTGGGAAGCGAGAGTCAGACGTCATTCGATCATTGTTGTACGCACAGTGACGAATGGACTCTCCGCCTGCAGGTGCCCAAAACGACTAACTTGTCTCCAAGTGGTTCTTGCAAAATAAGTTAGAGTGAGCACCACCCTAACAGTCATTTCTTCATGCGCAGTGAATAACTCGGCACTCTAAAGCACCCGAGAGCGTTTTTTTCTATGCCAACCTAACCAGAGTGACGGGAGCGGCACAATTCAGAAAAAGCGCTCAGCTCGCCGAGAAAATGCGATTTAAGCAATAAAATTAAAAATGCTTATAAAACATAAACCAAACGTTGGAGGTGGTCATTTCTTAATGCGCAGTAATAAACTCGGCACTCTAAAGCACCCGAGAGCGTTTTTTTCGATGCCAACCTAACCAGAGTGACGGGAGCGGCACAATTCAGAAAAAGTGCTCAGCTCGCCGAGAAAATGCGATTTAAGCAATAAAATTAAAAATGCTTATAAAACATAAACCAAACGTTGGAGGTGGTCATTTCTTAATGCGCAGTAATAAACTCGGCACTCTAAAGCACCCGAGAGCGTTTTCTTCGATGCCAACCTAACCAGAGTGACGGGAGCGGCACAATTCAGAAAAAGTGCTCAGCTCGCCGAGAAAATGCGATTTAAGCAATAAAATTAAAAATGCTTATTAAACATAAACCAAACGTTGGAGGTGGTCATTTCTTCATGCGCAGTGAATAACTCGGCACTCTAAAGCACCCGATAGCGTTTTTTTCGATGCCAACCTAACCAGAGTGACGGGAGCGGCACAATTCAGAAAAAGTGCTCAGCTCGCCGAGAAAATGCGATTTAAGCAATAAAATTAAAAATGCTTATAAAACATAAACCAAACGTTGGAGGTGGTCATTTCTTAATGCGCAGTAATAAACTCGGCACTCTAAAGCACCCGAGAGCGTTTTTTTCGATGCCAACCTAACCAGAGTGACGGGAGCGGCACAATTCAGAAAAAGTGCTCAGCTCGCCGAGAAAATGCGATTTAAGCAATAAAATTAAAAATGCTTATTAAACATAAACCAAACGGTGGAGGTGGTCATTTCTTCATGCGCAGTGAATAACTCGGCACTCTAAAGCACCCGAGAGCGTTTTTTTCGATGCCAACCTAACCAGAGTGACGGGAGCGGCACAATTCAGAAAAAGCGCTCAGCTCGCCGAGAAAATGCGATTTAAGCAATAAAATTAAAAATGCTTATTAAACATAAACCAAACGTTCACTGTAAAAAAAATTCCGTTGTTTTTACAGAATAAATCTGGCAGCTGGGGTTGCCAGAATAATTCTGTAAAAAATACAGTCAAAATGTAAACGATTTTACAGAGCAACCTGTAAATCATACAGCTTTAAACTGTACAAAAAGTACAATCGACATTGGTAGATTTAACAGCTATGTTCTGCTGAATAAGCATGAATATGCAGCTATAAAACTAATAATTTTAGTAAAGTTTGCAATGAATTGATGTCAATTCTACATCCAATCTCATTCAACTTTACTGAAAAACCCCAAGTACATAACATAAATTTGCAGTAATAATTGTAGATTAAAAATGCAGTTTGACTGAATTTTTCTGCATGTTTAACTCAAATATTGATTCAAATATAATTATTTTTTTAGTATTAACAACTATATTTTACAGTCAAAGCAACAGCTTTATAGGCTCACTGAATTTACTCAATTACATTTTAATAAGCATAAAATCCTGTTCTGTTAAGTGTATCTTATATCAATCTAAAACTGAAAAGTCAAATTTAATTTTAAATGCACTGCCCTCAACATATGTGTAAGTGTTTAACCAATAACATGTAATTTAGTGAAAAGCCACAAGTTATACCCTGAGTTACCTTGCTGAGATAAAAAAAACAACAACAAAAATTACGGGTGTCTACAGAAGTTTATTAAACTCAAAGAAGTGAAGAAAATAATCTGTCCTCACTCAAGACACATTCGTATCATCGTATAAACATTAGAACAGAGTATGACAATTAAGTGAACCCTTCTCAATTGTTTTACGGATAATGGAGACATTTTTTTACTCTTAAATATATATTTGTAAATTTAATTGTAGCCAATATAAAGCATAAAATCTTGTTTTAGGACTGAAACATCTCAAATATAAACAGAAATGCCATACATAAGTATGCATGCTACCATTATTGCTCAGCTTAAACTGTTTCTTTACAGTCAAAACAGATCAAATAATCCTTAGGCTATTTAATATGAACTCTAAGACATTTAAATAGAGTACTAGTTCCCTCACATCGAGTAACAAAATACTTGTAAATGACACAAACAAAAAAAAATACTGGTCTACAAATACAGTCTACAAACTCGATAACAAGAAAGAGCCGAGGCAAACCTTTAAAATGACTAGGGGGCACATGACGTGCCACAAATCTCCCTCTTTTAAGTCCATGTTCAGACATCACGCCACTCATGATCCGAAAACTCCTGAATCAAGGTGATGACTCGAGGGTTCACATGAAGACGGGATGTGCTTGTCTTATCCACTTTAGTGCCCTTCTCTGGGTTGATGGAGAAAAAACATCTATGGAAATATGAGAAAAACAGACAATTGTATTCATAAAATAGCTTCACTGACAAATAGAAAATGATTGGCTACTCTCAAAACAGTAATTGACAAGTCATCTAAACCTGAGTCATGCTTGCAGTAATTTAAGGGCGTTTTCACATGCGTGGCCGTGCCCGAAACCAGCCAGAGAAAAATGATTTTTTTTTCTGTTCACATGGTGTCTTAGTCCTTACCAGGTCCGTACTGGACCTGAGTGACTGACTGGACCAAAACAGCAGGCAGCGGTATACAAACATTCTGTAGCAATCCAACAAACAAGAGAGTGAGAAGTACAGACGTAATAAAACGAGTGACGGCCTAGAATGACAACAAACGAAGAACTTGTTAGCAACAAGAGGCAAGAAGAGTGTTGTTACTAAACATGATGGCCCGTTCGAATTAAGATGTTGAAAACGATGCCTTGTTCATCCAGCGAGTTATCCGGTCACAAATTTGAGCCCGTAGAGCAAGGATGCTGCGTTGTTTTGGTCTGTTTATGGTCGCGTGGCGACGGTGACGTCACCGCCGCCTGGAGCCTGCGTCTGGTCTGGAGTACGGCCAGAGTCCGGTTTGTGTTCACATGATCCGTATCCACTCGTACCCGGACTCCGATACGACCTCCAAGGAAGGTTTCTCTGGCCCTATCCTGGCACGGTCCAGATTGTGTTCACATGGTACGAAACAAGTGGATTTTGAGCAAATATCATACCCAAATACGGATTTGAGTCCCTTGTGAAAACGCCCTAAGATTCATATCAGTTCACATTGGTAAAATCCATCAATCAAAAAGGACATACCTCTGCAGAAACTCCAGGGTTGATGCCAGCGCTGTAGGGTAATGGATGTTAAAGCAATAATAGCTTCCAAACAGCATGCACAGGGCAGAGATGAAGAAGGGGATGTTGTCACATACGATGTTTTGATCCACACTCAACATGAACTGTCTTGAAGTAAAGCAGGATCGTCCTAAATACAAAAAAAAAAGAAGGAAAAAAAAGGGGGAAAAAAAGAAAGGTTCAAACAAAATGTAGCCAGGCTGGCATTACTGAACACTTTAAGAAAACATTGAACATATATGCTTCTCAACCGTCACGGTTAATTTTCTTACTGTAAGTAGACAAAATTTAAGGCCACTTGACTAATATTCTTACACAACCAACAACACTGTGTAAAATTGATTTATCTTCAAATAGATTAAGCAAAAGAGAAAGATAAAAAGTGTAATATTAAATGTAAGAGATAATTATAAGAAAGAAATGTGAACTTACCACACACAACGATGGTGGGTGTCAAGGGAATCTGATCCATCTGTACTTCCACAGCCAGGCATGTGTCCTCCACATGATAGAACATTGCATCTTCCTTCTCATCAAAGTAGGACAGGAGAAGCAGCACCATCTCCTTAACATCTTCAGAGCAACCATTTAGCTCTCCCCTCATCATTTTTAACTTTGTGAGAGACTGAAAGAGGAGAGCAACTTTGAGCAGTAGTGTGCTTATTACTTATGCAAGACTTTTTTTGCATCATCTCACGGACCACAATTCTGACCATCTCCCTCCTTAGTCGTGGACTTGGTCGTTTTCCTCTTTCTAGTGACTGCATCAGTTCCTCTGAGAACCTGTCCCATGGTATGATGAAGTAATTTACCCAGTCTATGTCGGGGCTTGGACAGCTGTTTGGAGAGGTTGAGGTTGAACTTAGGGGTGAACCCGAAGGCAAAGATGTGGGAGGTCCCGGAGAGGCACAAACCGATGAGCTGCTTGTTTCAGGAGTCTGGCCTGTAAAACCACACACAAAGTGTTATTTGTTACACAATACAAATGTTTATGTTTCAAGTGGGCTACTTTAGAAAGGGCTTCTTCCTGTAGTGCAAAACTTGACTTACATCTCAGCTTCCAAGTTGCAAGGACTTTTCTGGCTTGTATCGGCCTCAATGCAGACAGTAAATCTGCCTCCTCAATGAACTGAAAATTATCATAAGTCTCTACACCAAGGGATTGTAAGGTTTCCTCTAGAATGTCTTTTGTCATCTCTGGAAGGTCAGGTAAGACCTCATTGATAGCGCTGCGTATAAAGGTTTGCTCCAAGTCCATCATTTCTGCAGGCAAGAAAGAATTATTTCACATTGCAAGATGGCAAGTAAAAGAAGACTATTAATTAATCATTGAGTCAAGTAACACATAACCTATACAAAAAAGTAACTTCTTAGAACGAGCAAACTGCTAACTTTTTCCCCCCCAGCCATTGTTATTTTATCTCAACATACATGTGCATTTTATTGTGGTTTCCCCACCAAACAAGTCAAGACAATGCTTATTTTGACAACACACTATGTTTTAGTGGAATGACTTGGTGCCCGTTAATAATGTATGATGGCAACGGATAAAAATCAGCTAAGTTGTCAATGTTAACACACTGCAACCTTGTACTGTGTTTTGTCACCGAGTACAGATGATATTCAGAATGATAGTCAGCCCTATGTATATCCACTACAAAATACACAGCTGCATCATTTTGAATCAAAACGATCAGAAGAATACTGAGAAATGTTTTTTTCTGAATATGCCACTTATGCTTTCAATGGAGCATGCTCTATGTTTCCTGGACATATGAGCAGTGAATGATGATTTCACAGTAAATGTATTTTTACAACCAGTTACTGGACATGTCACAGGTCGCCCCTCCACTATATGCTCCTTTAAGTGGGTGACAAGTTCATTCACCGTGTGAAAGTTGCGGTCACACATAGAAACGGCACATTTGAGATCTGTAACAACTGCACTATTGGTAACAGAGGGACGCGGCACGTTGTGAACCCGATAAAAATGAGCTTTAAAAGATGCATAGGTACAAAATGTCCGCTTGCAGTCACTACCAACGCATTTGAAAAAACAGTGGGGTTCATTTCTATGAACTCTACAATGCAGCACGTAGCCCCTCGTTGTCTCTATTGCTTTGCTGCAAAACCCGCAAGTAATCATTTTGAGCAAACTAAGCTGACAAATAACATGGACTAATGTTGGAGAAAAGGCCACATTTTCCCTCCCTTTTTAATTTTAGATGGAGAAAAAAAATGGACAAAAGCATAGTTAAGTTCGCGATGAAAACTCACAAAATGCCCGCTTGTTGTAAGCGCGAAATACACTTGGGAAAAAAAAAACGTCGACGTCTTTAGCTAGCTTGGCTGTACATACACAAAAACGCCTTTTGCACAATCGCAAAGTCCAATGAAAAATCCGAACATAAGGATTTTGACCATAGAAAGATTTCAGTGGTACGTTTGTTTTAGCAATAAACAAGCTGAATAAGAAAATGCTAGCTAAGAGTCAGCTCCAATTTACACGTATGTGCGGGCGCATGCACGTATGTGTGTGTGTGTGCGTGTGCGTGCGTTTTGGTGATAAACAATTAGCTAAGCTAAGTATACCCCAAAACTGCTAAAAGTCGAGTTAGCCACGCTAGTCAGCGTTATAACAGCGGTCATAAACAGAGCTAGTGTATATAAATATATTTTAATTAGCTAAGCTAAGTATACCCCAAAACTGCCAAAAGTCGAGTTAGCCCCGCTAGTCAGCGTTATAACAACGGTCATAAACAGAGCTAGTGTATATATATATATTTTAATCTTAGGTGACTTCAGTGGTTGAGCAGAACAATTTCAAACAACGTCAATTTTAAGCTTACCAGTATTACATGTCACGGTCCTCTGCCTTATCATGTAATCGCAGCTCCAAGTTGTGTTTTCTTTCGCAGCTCCAAGTTGTAGCAGCACGAACCGAGGGCGTCAGTGTAGTAGACTTGCACTTGCCTGAAATGGCGGGCTGGGCACGCACGAGCCGTTAAACTTTGAAAAGCGCGGACTGAAACCTCTCGCGATGGTTCAGTGGTGCAATGAAATAAATAATTTTCCACAGTGGGTGTTATTCAATGACAGTGTTATTAGCCATAATTACATAACCGTCCATGGTGCACTTACCTCGAGAAAACAACATTAATGAAAACATTACACTTAATTTAAATACAGTCTTTTACATTTTTTTCAGTAATATTTTAGTTTAACACTGTGGTGATGTTTGAAACACATAAGATCTTTTGTCACTAAAGGATAAAATTGTTTAATTTTTCAAATATACAAACTACAAGCCTCTTAATTTATTTCCTGAAACATATTTCATGAAATATATTAAGAGTTACGAATCACGAATGGTCAAAGCTGGCCTGCCATGAGGTTCTGTTTTCCAAATAAATAAATCAGGTAATGAAAATAAGAAATCATGGTGTATGCTGTTTGTTGTTGTTCTTTGAAAAAGGAAAAGTGAAAGGGAATTGGTAGCTATCATTTTGCATACAAACAATGCAACACAACACTGACCCATGGCCCCCAATTACTTTTTAAGTTTTGGCCTGGTGAAAAGTTTGGACAATCTCCATTTGTAATCCTTCAATTTTACAGTTGTAACCTATTTATTTTCTCTTAAATTAGTTTGCAATGTGCGTTATACAAATGATAAGGCTATATGGTTTCTTTCTGTAAAAATCAATTAACTTGACAAAAAATGACCATTATTTTAACACTGACATTACGTAGTTTTAACTGTACTGTATTGTTAAATAACTTGACAAAAAATGACCATTATTTTAACAGTGACATTCCGTAGTTTTAACTGTACTGTATTGTTTTTTTGTATTACAGGTTTTCTTAGTTAAAGTTACAACAATATGTAGATTCTACAAAGAAATGTGATTATGTGAACATATTTTTACTTTAAAATTAACAGTTAAGTTTAGTTCTGTATTTAACAAAGTATTTCAGTCAATTGAACATTGTTTCGTTGTTTTCCTGTTTACATGTTTTTGCTGTCACGATTTTACAGCACTTTACTGTCAATTTCACGATCTTTTCTTACAGTGTTGGAGGTGGTCATTTCTTCATGCGCAGTGAATAACTCGGCACTCTAAAGCACCCGAGAGCGTTTTTTTCGATGCCAACCTAACCAGAGTGACGGGAGCGGCACAATTCAGAAAAAGCGCTCAGCTTGCCGAGAAAATGCGATTTAAGCAATAAAATTAAAAATGCTTATAAAACATAAACCAAACGTTGGAGGTGGTCATTTCTTAATGCGCAGTAATAAACTCGGCACTCTAGAGCACCCGAGAGCGTTTTTTTCGATGCCAACCTAACCAGAGTGACGGGAGCGGCACAATTCAGAAAAAGTGCTCAGCTCGCCGAGAAAATGCGATTTAAGCAATAAAATTAAAAATGCTTATAAAACATAAACCAAACGTTGGAGGTGGCCATTTCTTCATGCGCAGTGAATAACTCGGCACTCTAAAGCACCCGAGAGCGTTTTTTTCGATGCCAACCTAACCAGAGTGACGGGAGCGGCACAATTCAGAAAAAGTGCTCAGCTCGCCGAGAAAATGCGATTTAAGCAATAAAATTAAAAATGCTTATAAAACATAAACCAAACGTTGGAGGTGGTCATTTCTTAATGCGCAGTAATAAACTCGGCACTCTAGAGCACCCGAGAGCGTTTTTTTCGATGCCAACCTAACCAGAGTGACGGGAGCGGCACAATTCAGAAAAAGTGCTCAGCTCGCCGCGAAAATGCGATTTAAGCAATAAAATTAAAAATGCTCATAAAACATAAACCAAACGTTGGAAGTGGTCATTTCTTCATGCGCAGTGATAAACTCGGCACTCTAAAGCACCCGAGAGCGTTTTTTTCGATGCCAACCTAACCAGAGTTACGGGAGCGGCACAATTCAGAAAAAGCGCTCAGCTCGCCGAGAAAATGCGATTTAAGCAATAAAATTAAAAATGCTTATAAAACATAAACCAAACGTTGGAGGTGGTCATTTCTTCATGCGCAGTGATAAACTCGGCACTCTAAAGCACCCGAGAGCGTTTTTTTCGATGCCAACCTAACCAGAGTGACGGGAGCGGCACAATTCAGAAAAAGTGCTCAGCTCGCCGAGAAAATGCGATTTAAGCAATAAAATTAAAAATGCTTATAAAACATAAACCAAACGTTGGAGGTGGTCATTTCTTCATGCGCAGTGAATAACTCGGCACTCTAAAGCACCCGAGAGCGTTTTTTTCGATGCCAACCTAACCAGAGTGACGGGAGCGGCACAATTCAGAAAAAGTGCTCAGCTCGCCGAGAAAATGCGATTTAAGCAATAAAATTAAAAATGCTTATAAAACATAAACCAAACGTTGGAGGTGGTCATTTCTTAATGCGCAGTAATAAACTCGGCACTCTAGAGCACCCGAGAGCGTTTTTTTCGATGCCAACCTAACCAGAGTGACGGGAGCGGCACAATTCAGAAAAAGTGCTCAGCTCGCCGAGAAAATGCGATTTAAGCAATAAAATTAAAAATGCTTATAAAACATAAACCAAACGTTGGAAGTGGTCATTTCTTCATGCGCAGTGATAAACTCGGCACTCTAAAGCACCCGAGAGCGTTTTTTTCGATGCCAACCTAACCAGAGTTACGGGAGCGGCACAATTCAGAAAAAGCGCTCAGCTCGCCGAGAAAATGCGATTTAAGCAATAAAATTAAAAATGCTTATAAAACATAAACCAAACGTTGGAAGTGGTCATTTCTTCATGCGCAGTGATAAACTCGGCACTCTAAAGCACCCGAGAGCGTTTTTTTCGATGCCAACGAGTTACGGGAGCGGCACAATTCAGAAAAAGCGCTCAGCTCGCCGAGAAAATGCGATTTAAGCAATAAAATTAAAAATGCTTATAAAACATAAACCAAACGTTGGAGGTGGTCATTTCTTCATGCGCAGTGATAAACTCGGCACTCTAAAGCACCCGAGAGCGTTTTTTTCGATGCCAACCTAACCAGAGTGACGGGAGCGGCACAATTCAGAAAAAGCGCTCAGCTCGCCGAGAAAATGCGATTTAAGTAATAAAATTAAAAATGCTTATAAAACATAAACCAAACGTTGGAGGTGGTCATTTCTTCATGCGCAGTGATAAACTCGGCACTCTAAAGCACCCGAGAGCGTTTTTTTCGATGCCAACCTAACCAGAGTGACGGGAGCGGCACAATTCAGAAAAAGTGCTCAGCTCGCCGAGAAAATGCGATTTAAGCAATAAAATTAAAAATGCTTATAAAACATAAACCAAACGTTGGAGGTGGTCATTTCTCCATGCGCAGTGAATAACTCGGCACTCTAAAGCACCCGAGAGCGTTTTTTTCGATGCCAACCTAACCAGAGTGACGGGAGCGGCACAATTCAGAAAAAGTGCTCAGCTCGCCGAGAAAATGCGATTTAAGCAATAAAATTAAAAATGCTTATAAAACATAAACCAAACGTTGGAGGTGGTCATTTCTTAATGCGCAGTAATAAACTCGGCACTCTAAAGCACCCGTGAGCGTTTTTTTCGATGCCAACCTAACCAGAGTGACGGGAGCGGCACAATTCAGAAAAAGTGCTCAGCTCGCCGAGAAAATGCGATTTAAGCAATAAAATTAAAAATGCTTATAAAACATAAACCAAACGTTGGAGGTGGTCATTTCTTAATGCGCAGTAATAAACTCGGCACTCTAAAGCACCCGAGAGCGTTTTTTTCGATGCCAACCTAACCAGAGTGACGGGAGCGGCACAATTCAGAAAAAGTGCTCAGCTCGCCGAGAAAATGCGATTTAAGCAATAAAATTAAAAATGCTTATAAAACATAAACCAAACGTTGGAGGTGGTCATTTCTTAATGCGCAGTAATAAACTCGGCACTCTAAAGCACCCGAGAGCGTTTTTTTCGATGCCAACCTAACCAGAGTTACGGGAGCGGCACAATTCAGAAAAAGCGCTCAGCTCGCCGAGAAAATGCGATTTAAGCAATAAAATTAAAAATGCTTATAAAACATGAACCAAACGTTGGAGGTGGTCATTTCTTCATGCGCAGTGAATAACTCGGCACTCTAAAGCACCCGAGAGCGTTTTTTTCGATGCCAACCTAACCAGAGTGACGGGAGCGGCACAATTCAGAAAAAGTGCTCAGCTCGCCGAGAAAATGCGATTTAAGCAATAAAATTAAAAATGCTTATAAAACATAAACCAAACGTTGGAGGTGGTCATTTCTTAATGCGCAGTAATAAACTCGGCACTCTAAAGCACCCGTGAGCGTTTTTTTCGATGCCAACCTAACCAGAGTGACGGGAGCGGCACAATTCAGAAAAAGTGCACTCAGCTCGCCGAGAAAATGCGATTTAAGCAATAAAATTAAAAATGCTTATAAAACATAAACCAAACGTTGGAGGTGGTCATTTCTTCATGCGCAGTGATAAAGTCGGCACTCTAAAGCACCCGAGAGCGTTTTTTTCGATGCCAACCTAACCAGAGTGACGGGAGCGGCACAATTCAGAAAAAGTGCTCAGCTCGCCGAGAAAATAAGATTTAAGCAATAAAATTAAAAATGCTTATTAAACATAAACCAAACGTTGGAGGTGGTCATTTCTTCATGCGCAGTGATAAACTCGGCACTCTAAAGCACCCGAGAGCGTTTTTTTCGATGCCAACCTAACCAGAGTGACGGGAGCGGCACAATTCAGAAAAAGTGCTCAGCTCGCCGAGAAAATGCGATTTAAGCAATAAAATTAAAAATGCTTATAAAACATAAACCAAACGTTGGAGGTGGTCATTTCTTAATGCGCAGTAATAAACTCGGCACTCTAAAGCACCCGAGAGCGTTTTTTTCGATGCCAACCTAACCAGAGTGACGGGAGCGGCACAATTCAGAAAAAGTGCTCAGCTCGCCGAGAAAATGCGATTTAAGCAATAAAATTAAAAATGCTTATTAAACATAAACCAAACGTTGGAGGTGGTCATTTCTTCATGCGCAGTGAATAACTCGGCACTCTAAAGCACCCGAGAGCGTTTTTTTCGATGCCAACCTAACCAGAGTGACGGGAGCGGCACAATTCAGAAAAAGCGCTCAGCTCGCCGAGAAAATGCGATTTAAGCAATAAAATTAAAAATGCTTATAAAACATAAACCAAACGTTGGAGGTGGTCATTTCTTAATGCGCAGTAATAAACTCGGCACTCTAAAGCACCCGAGAGCCTTTTTTTCGATGCCAACCTAACCAGAGTGACGGGAGCGGCACAATTCAGAAAAAGTGCTCAGCTCGCCGAGAAAATGCGATTTAAGCAATAAAATTAAAAATGCTTATTAAACATAAACCAAACGTTGGAGGTGGTCATTTCTTCATGCGCAGTGAATAACTCGGCACTCTAAAGCACCCGAGAGCGTTTTTTTCGATGCCAACCTAACCAGAGTGACGGGAGCGGCACAATTCAGAAAAAGCGCTCAGCTCGCCGAGAAAATGCGATTTAAGCAATAAAATTAAAAATGCTTATAAAACATAAACCAAACGTTGGAGGTGGTCATTTCTTAATGCGCAGTAATAAACTCGGCACTCTAAAGCACCCGAGAGCGTTTTTTTCGATGCCAACCTAACCAGAGTGACGGGAGCGGCACAATTCAGAAAAAGTGCTCAGCTCGCCGAGAAAATGCGATTTAAGCAATAAAATTAAAAATGCTTATAAAACATAAACCAAACGTTGGAGGTGGTCATTTCTTAATGCGCAGTAATAAACTCGGCACTCTAAAGCACCCGAGAGCGTTTTTTTCGATGCCAACCTAACCAGAGTGACGGGAGCGGCACAATTCAGAAAAAGTGCTCAGCTCGCCGAGAAAATGCGATTTAAGCAATAAAATTAAAAATGCTTATTAAACATAAACCAAACGTTGGAGGTGGTCATTTCTTCATGCGCAGTGAATAACTCGGCACTCTAAAGCACCCGATAGCGTTTTTTTCGATGCCAACCTAACCAGAGTGACGGGAGCGGCACAATTCAGAAAAAGTGCTCAGCTCGCCGAGAAAATGCGATTTAAGCAATAAAATTAAAAATGCTTATAAAACATAAACCAAACGTTGGAGGTGGTCATTTCTTAATGAGCAGTAATAAACTCGGCACTCTAAAGCACCCGAGAGCGTTTTTTTCGATGCCAACCTAACCAGAGTGACGGGAGCGGCACAATTCAGAAAAAGTGCTCAGCTCGCCGAGAAAATGCGATTTAAGCAATAAAATTAAAAATGCTTATAAAACATAAACCAAACGTTGGAGGTGGTCATTTCTTAATGCGCAGTAATAAACTCGGCACTCTAAAGCACCCGAGAGCGTTTTTTTCGATGCCAACCTAACCAGAGTGACGGGAGCGGCACAATTCAGAAAAAGCGCTCAGCTCGCCGAGAAAATGCGATTTAAGCAATAAAATTTGAAATGCTTATAAAACATAAACCAAACGTTGGAGGTGGTCATTTCTTCGTGCGCAGTGAATAACTCGGCACTCTAAAGCACCCGAGAGCGTTTTTTTCGATGCCAACCTAACCAGAGTGACGGGAGCGGCACAATTCAGAAAAAGTGCTCAGCTCGCCGAGAAAATGCGATTTAAGCAATAAAATTAAAAATGCTTATAAAACATAAACCAAACGTTGGAGGTGGTCATTTCTTAATGCGCAGTAATAAACTCGGCACTCTAAAGCACCCGAGAGCGTTTTTTTCGATGCCAACCTAACCAGAGTGACGGGAGCGGCACAATTCAGAAAAAGTGCTCAGCTCGCCGAGAAAATGCGATTTAAGCAATAAAATTAAAAATGCTTATTAAACATAAACCAAACGTTGGAGGTGGTCATTTCTTCATGCGCAGTGAATAACTCGGCACTCTAAAGCACCCGAGAGCGTTTTTTTCGATGCCAACCTAACCAGAGTGACGGGAGCGGCACAATTCAGAAAAAGCGCTCAGCTCGCCGAGAAAATGCGATTTAAGCAATAAAATTAAAAATGCTTATAAAACATAAAGCAAACGTTGGAGGTGGTCATTTCTTAATGCGCAGTAATAAACTCGGCACTCTAAAGCACCCGAGAGCGTTTTTTTCGATGCCAACCTAACCAGAGTGACGGGAGCGGCACAATTCAGAAAAAGTGCTCAGCTCGCCGAGAAAATGCGATTTAAGCAATAAAATTAAAAATGCTTATTAAACATAAACCAAACGTTGGAGGTGGTCATTTCTTCATGCGCAGTGAATAACTCGGCACTCTAAAGCACCCGAGAGCGTTTTTTTCGATGCCAACCTAACCAGAGTGACGGGAGCGGCACAATTCAGAAAAAGCGCTCAGCTCGCCGAGAAAATGCGATTTAAGCAATAAAATTAAAAATGCTTATAAAACATAAACCAAACGTTGGAGGTGGTCATTTCTTAATGCGCAGTAATAAACTCGGCACTCTAAAGCACCCGAGAGCGTTTTTTTCGATGCCAACCTAACCAGAGTGACGGGAGCGGCACAATTCAGAAAAAGTGCTCAGCTCGCCGAGAAAATGCGATTTAAGCAATACAATTAAAAATGCTTATAAAACATAAACCAAACGTTGGAGGTGGTCATTTCTTAATGCGCAGTAATAAACTCGGCACTCTAAAGCACCCGAGAGCGTTTTTTTCGATGCCAACCTAACCAGAGTGACGGGAGCGGCACAATTCAGAAAAAGTGCTCAGCTCGCCGAGAAAATGCGATTTAAGCAATAAAATTAAAAATGCTTATAAAACATAAACCAAACGTTGGTGGTGGTCATTTCTTAATGCGCAGTAATAAACTCGGAATTCTAAAGCACCCGAGAGCGTATTTTTCGATGCCAACCTAACCAGAGTGACGGGAGCGGCACAATTCAGAAAAAGTGCTCAGCTCGCCGAGAAAATGCGATTTAAGCAATAAAATTAAAAATGCTTATAAAACATAAACCAAACGTTGGAGGTGGTCATTTCTTAATGCGCAGTAATAAACTCGGCACTCTAAAGCACCCGAGAGCGTTTTTTTCGATGCCAACCTAACCAGAGTGACGGGAGCGGCACAATTCAGAAAAAGTGCTCAGCTCGCCGAGAAAATGCGATTTAAGCAATAAAATTAAAAATGCTTATTAAACATAAACCAAACGGTGGAGGTGGTCATTTCTTCATGCGCAGTAATAACTCGGCACTCTAAAGCACCCGAGAGCGTTTTTTTCGATGCCAACCTAACCAGAGTGACGGGAGCGGCACAATTCAGAAAAAGCGCTCAGCTCGCCGAGAAAATGCGATTTAAGCAATAAAATTAAAAATGCTTATTAAACATAAACCAAACGTTGGAGGTGGTCATTTCTTCATGCGCAGTGAATAACTCGGCACTCTAAAGCACCCGAGAGCGTTTTTTTCGATGCCAACCTAACCAGAGTGACGGGAGCGGCACAATTCAGAAAAAGCGCTCAGCTCGCCGAGAAAATGCGATTTAAGCAATAAAATTAAAAATGCTTATAAAACATAAACCAAACGTTGGAGGTGGTCATTTCTTCATGCGCAGTGATAAACTCGGCACTCTAAAGCACCCGAGAGCGTTTTTTTCGATGCCAACCTAACCAGAGTGACGGGAGCGGCACAATTCAGAAAAAGTGCTCAGCTCGCCGAGAAAATGCGATTTAAGCAATAAAATTAAAAATGCTTATAAAACATAAACCAAACGTTGGAGGTGGTCATTTCTTCATGCGCAGTGAATAACTCGGCACTCTAAAGCACCCGAGAGCGTTTTTTTCGATGCCAACCTAACCAGAGTGACGGGAGCGGCACAATTCAGAAAAAGTGCTCAGCTCGCCGAGAAAATGCGATTTAAGCAATAAAATTAAAAATGCTTATAAAACATAAACCAAACGTTGGAGGTGGTCATTTCTTAATGCGCAGTAATAAACTCGGCACTCTAGAGCACCCGAGAGCGTTTTTTTCGATGCCAACCTAACCAGAGTGACGGGAGCGGCACAATTCAGAAAAAGTGCTCAGCTCGCCGAGAAAATGCGATTTAAGCAATAAAATTAAAAATGCTTATAAAACATAAACCAAACGTTGGAAGTGGTCATTTCTTCATGCGCAGTGATAAACTCGGCACTCTAAAGCACCCGAGAGCGTTTTTTTCGATGCCAACCTATAACCAGAGTTACGGGAGCGGCACAATTCAGAAAAAGCGCTCAGCTCGCCGAGAAAATGCGATGTAAGCAATAAAATTAAAAATGCTTATAAAACATAAACCAAACGTTGGAAGTGGTCATTTCTTCATGCGCAGTGATAAACTCGGCACTCATAAGCACCCGAGAGCGTTTTTTTCGATGCCAACCTAACCAGAGTTACGGGAGCGGCACAATTCAGAAAAAGCGCTCAGCTCGCCGAGAAAATGCGATTTAAGCAATAAAATTAAAAATGCTTATTAAACATAAACCAAACGTTGGAGGTGGTCATTTCTTCATGCGCAGTGAATAACTCGGCACTCTAAAGCACCCGAGAGCGTTTTTTTCGATGCCAACCTAACCAGAGTGACGGGAGCGGCACAATTCAGAAAAAGCGCTCAGCTCGCCGAGAAAATGCGATTTAAGCAATAAAATTAAAAATGCTTATAAAACATAAACCAAACGTTGGAGGTGGTCATTTCTTCATGCGCAGTGATAAACTCGGCACTCTAAAGCACCCGAGAGCGTTTTTTTCGATGCCAACCTAACCAGAGTGACGGGAGCGGCACAATTCAGAAAAAGTGCTCAGCTCGCCGAGAAAATGCGATTTAAGCAATAAAATTAAAAATGCTTATAAAACATAAACCAAACGTTGGAGGTGGTCATTTCTTCATGCGCAGTGAATAACTCGGCACTCTAAAGCACCCGAGAGCGTTTTTTTCGATGCCAACCTAACCAGAGTGACGGGAGCGGCACAATTCAGAAAAAGTGCTCAGCTCGCCGAGAAAATGCGATTTAAGCAATAAAATTAAAAATGCTTATAAAACATAAACCAAACGTTGGAGGTGGTCATTTCTTAATGCGCAGTAATAAACTCGGCACTCTAGAGCACCCGAGAGCGTTTTTTTCGATGCCAACCTAACCAGAGTGACGGGAGCGGCACAATTCAGAAAAAGTGCTCAGCTCGCCGAGAAAATGCGATTTAAGCAATAAAATTAAAAATGCTTATAAAACATAAACCAAACGTTGGAAGTGGTCATTTCTTCATGCGCAGTGATAAACTCGGCACTCTAAAGCACCCGAGAGCGTTTTTTTCGATGCCAACCTAACCAGAGTTACGGGAGCGGCACAATTCAGAAAAAGCGCTCAGCTCGCCGAGAAAATGCGATTTAAGCAATAAAATTAAAAATGCTTATAAAACATAAACCAAACGTTGGAAGTGGTCATTTCTTCATGCGCAGTGATAAACTCGGCACTCTAAAGCACCCGAGAGCGTTTTTTTCGATGCCAACCTAACCAGAGTTACGGGAGCGGCACAATTCAGAAAAAGCGCTCAGCTCGCCGAGAAAATGCGATTTAAGCAATAAAATTAAAAATGCTTATAAAACATAAACCAAACGTTGGCGGTGGTCATTTCTTCATGCGCAGTGATAAACTCGGCACTCTAAAGCACCCGAGAGCGTTTTTTTCGATGCCAACCTAACCAGAGTGACGGGAGCGGCACAATTCAGAAAAAGTGCTCAGCTCGCCGAGAAAATGCGATTTAAGCAATAAAATTAAAAATGCTTATAAAACATAAACCAAACGTTGGAGGTGGTCATTTCTCCATGCGCAGTGAATAAGTCGGCACTCTAAAGCACCCGAGAGCGTTTTTTTCGATGCCAACCTAACCAGAGTGACGGGAGCGGCACAATTCAGAAAAAGTGCTCAGCTCGCCGAGAAAATGCGATTTAAGCAATAAAATTAAAAATGCTTATAAAACATAAACCAAACGTTGGAGGTGGTCATTTCTTAATGCGCAGTAATAAACTCGGCACTCTAAAGCACCCGTGAGCGTTTTTTTCGATGCCAACCTAACCAGAGTGACGGGACGGCACAATTCAGAAAAAGTGCTCAGCTCGCCGAGAAAATGCGATTTAAGCAATAAAATTAAAAATGCTTATAAAACATAAAGAAAACGTTGGAGGTGGTCATTTCTTAATGCGCAGTAATAAACTCGGCACTCTAAAGCACCCGAGAGCGTTTTTTTCGATGCCAACCTAACCAGAGTGACGGGAGCGGCACAATTCAGAAAAAGCGCTCAGCTCGCCGAGAAAATGCGATTTAAGCAATAAAATTAAAAATGCTTATAAAACATAAACCAAACGTTGGAGGTGGTCATTTCTTAATGCGCAGTAATAAACTCGGCACTCTAAAGCACCCGAGAGCGTTTTTTTCGATGCCAACCTAACCAGAGTGACGGGAGCGGCACAATTCAGAAAAAGTGCTCAGCTCGCCGAGAAAATGCGATTTAAGCAATACAATTAAAAATGCTTATTAAACATAAACCAAACGTTGGAGGTTGTCATTTCTTCATGCGCAGTGAATAACTCGGCACTCTAAAGCACCCGAGAGCGTTTTTTTCGATGCCAACCTAACCAGAGTGACGGGAGCGGCACAATTCAGAAAAAGCGCTCAGCTCGCCGAGAAAATGCGATTTAAGCAATAAAATTAAAAATGCTCATTAAACATAAACCAAACGTTGGAGGTGGTCATTTCTTCATGCGCAGTGAATAACTCGGCACTCTAAAGCACCCGAGAGCGTTTTTTTCGATGCCAACCTAACCAGAGTGACGGGACAGGCACAATTCAGAAAAAGCGCTCAGCTCGCCGAGAAAATGCGATTTAAGCAATAAAATTAAAAATGCTTATAAAACATAAACCAAACGTTGGAGGTGGTCATTTCTTCATGCGCAGTGATAAACTCGGCACTCTAAAGCACCCGAGAGCGTTTTTTTCGATGCCAACCTAACCAGAGTGACGGGAGCGGCACAATTCAGAAAAAGTGCTCAGCTCGCCGAGAAAATGCGATTTAAGAAATAAAATTAAAAATGCTTATAAAACATAAACCAAACGTTGGAGGTGGTCATTTCTTCATGCGCAGTGATAAACTCGGCACTCTAAAGCACCCGAGAGCGTTTTTTTCGATGCCAACCTAACCAGAGTGACGGGAGCGGCACAATTCAGAAAAAGCGCTCAGCTCGCCGAGAAAATGCGATTTAAGCAATAAAATTAAAAATGCTTATAAAACATAAACCAAACGTTGGAGGTGGTCATTTCTTCATGCGCAGTGATAAACTCGGCACTCTAAAGCACCCGAGAGCGTTTTTTTCGATGCCAACCTAACCAGAGTGACGGGAGCGGCACAATTCAGAAAAAGTGCTCAGCTCGCCGAGAAAATGCGATTCAAGCAATAAAATTAAAAATGCTTATTAAACATAAACCAAACGTTGGAGGTGGTCATTTCTTCATGCGCAGTGAATAACTCGGCACTCTAAAGCACCCGAGAGCGTTTTTTTCGATGCCAACCTAACCAGAGTGACGGGAGCGGCACAATTCAGAAAAAGTGCTCAGCTCGCCGAGAAAATGCGATTTAAGCAATAGAATTAAAAATGCTTATAAAACATAAACCAAACGTTGGAGGTGGTCATTTCTTAATGCGCAGTAATAAACTCGGCACTCTAAAGCACCCGAGAGCGTTTTTTTCGATGCCAACATATAACCAGAGTGACGGGAGCGGCACAATTCAGAAAAAGTGCTCAGCTCGCCGAGAAAATGCGATTTAAGCAATAAAATTAAAAATGCTTATAAAACATAAACCAAACGTTGGAAGTGGTCATTTCTTCATGCGCAGTGATAAACTCGGCACTCTAAAGCACCCGAGAGCGTTTTTTTCGATGCCAACCTAACCAGAGTTACGGGAGCGGCACAATTCAGATAAAGCGCTCAGCTCGCCGAGAAAATGCGATTTAAGCAATAAAATTAAAAATGCTTATAAAACATAAACCAAACGTTGGAGGTGGTCATTTCTTAATGCGCAGTAATAAACTCGGCACTCTAAAGCACCCGAGAGCGTTTTTTTCGATGCCAACCTAACCAGAGTTACGGGAGCGGCACAATTCAGAAAAAGCGCTCAGCTCGCCGAGAAAATGCGATTTAAGCAATAAAATTAAAAATGCTTATAAAACATAAACCAAACGTTGGAGGTGGTCATTTCTTCATGCGCAGTGATAAACTCGGCACTCTAAAGCACCCGAGAGCGTTTTTTTCGATGCCAACCTAACCAGAGTGACGGGAGCGGCACAATTCAGAAAAAGCGCTCAGCTCGCCGAGAAAATGCGATTTAAGCAATAAAATTAAAAATGCTTATAAAACATAAACCAAACGTTGGAGGTGGTCATTTCTTCATGCGCAGTGATAAACTCGGCACTCTAAAGCACCCGAGAGCGTTTTTTTCGATGCCAACCTAACCAGAGTGACGGGAGCGGCACAATTCAGAAAAAGTGCTCAGCTCGCCGAGAAAATGCGATTTAAGCAATAAAATTAAAAATGCTTATAAAACATAAATCAAACGTTGGAGGTGGTCATTTCTCCATGCGCAGTGAATAACTCGGCACTCTAAAGCACCCGAGAGCGTTTTTTTCGATGCCAACCTAACCAGAGTGACGGGAGCGGCACAATTCAGAAAAAGTGCTCAGCTCGCCGAGAAAATGCGATTTAAGCAATAAAATTAAAAATGCTTATAAAACATAAACCAAACGTTGGAGGTGGTCATTTCTTAATGCGCAGTAATAAACTCGGCACTCTAAAGCACCCGTGAGCGTTTTTTTCGATGGCAACCTAACCAGAGTGACGGGACGGCACAATTCAGAAAAAGTGCTCAGCTCGCCGAGAAAATGCGATTTAAGCAATAAAATTAAAAATGCTTATAAAACATAAACCAAACGTTGGAGGTGGTCATTTCTTAATGCGCAGTAATAAACTCGGCACTCTAAAGCACCCGAGAGCGTTTTTTTCGATGCCAACCTAACAAGAGTGACGGGAGCGGCACAATTCAGAAAAAGTGCTCAGCTCGCCGAGAAAATGCGATTTAAGCAATAAAATTAAAAATGCTTATTAAACATAAACCAAACGTTGGAGGTTGTCATTTCTTCATGCGCAGTGAATAACTCGGCACTCTAAAGCACCCGAGAGCGTTTTTTTCGATGCCAACCTAATCAGAGTGACGGGAGCGGCACAATTCAGAAAAAGCGCTCAGCTCGCCGAGAAAATGCGATTTAAGCAATAAAATTAAAAATGCTTATTAAACATAAACCAAACGTTGGAGGTGGTCATTTCTTCATGCGCAGTGAATAACTCGGCACTCTAAAGCACCCGAGAGCGTTTTTTTCGATGCCAACCTAACCAGAGTGACGGGACAGGCACAATTCAGAAAAAGCGCTCAGCTCGCCGAGAAAATGCGATTTAAGCAATAAAATTAAAAATGCTTATAAAACATAAACCAAACGTTGGAGGTGGTCATTTCTTCATGCGCAGTGATAAACTCGGCACTCTAAAGCACCCGAGAGCGTTTTTTTCGATGCCAACCTAACCAGAGTGACGGGAGCGGCACAATTCAGAAAAAGTGCTCAGCTCGCCGAGAAAATGTGATTTAAGAAATAAAATTAAAAATGCTTATAAAACATAAACCAAACGTTGGAGGTGGTCATTTCTTCATGCGCAGTGATAAACTCGGCACTCTAAAGCACCCGAGAGCGTTTTTTTCGATGCCAACCTAACCAGAGTGACGGGAGCGGCACAATTCAGAAAAAGCGCTCAGCTCACCGAGAAAATGCGATTTAAGCAATAAAATTAAAAATGCTTATAAAACATAAACCAAACGTTGGAGGTGGTCATTTCTTCATGCGCAGTGATAAACTCGGCACTCTAAAGCACCCGAGAGCGTTTTTTTCGATGCCAACCTAACCAGAGTGACGGGAGCGGCACAATTCAGAAAAAGTGCTCAGCTCGCCGAGAAAATGCGATTCAAGCAATAAAATTAAAAATGCTAATTAAACATAAACCAAACGTTGGAGGTGGTCATTTCTTCATGCGCAGTGAATAACTCGGCACTCTAAAGCACCCGAGAGCGTTTTTTTCGATGCCAACCTAACCAGAGTGACGGGAGCGGCACAATTCAGAAAAAGTGCTCAGCTCGCCGAGAAAATGCGATTTAAGCAATAAAATTAAAAATGCTTATAAAACATAAACCAAACGTTGGAGGTGGTCATTTCTTAATGCGCAGTAATAAACTCGGCACTCTAGAGCACCCGAGAGCGTTTTTTTCGATGCCAACCTAACCAGAGTGACGGGGGCGGCACAATTCAGAAAAAGTGCTCAGCTCGCCGAGAAAATGCGATTTAAGCAATAAAATTAAAAATGCTTATAAAACATAAACCAAACGTTGGAAGTGGTCATTTCTTCATGCGCAGTGATAAACTCGGCACTCTAAAGCACCCGAGAGCGTTTTTTTCGATGCCAACCTAACCAGAGTTACGGGAGCGGCACAATTCAGAAAAAGCGCTCAGCTCGCCGAGAAAATGCGATTTAAGCAATAAAATTAAAAATGCTTATAAAACATAAACCAAACGTTGGAGGTGGTCATTTCTTCATGCGCAGTGATAAACTCGGCACTCTAAAGCACCCGAGAGCGTTTTTTTCGATGCCAACCTAACCAGAGTGACGGGAGCGGCACAATTCAGAAAAAGTGCTCAGCTCGCCGAGAAAATGCGATTTAAGCAATAAAATTAAAAATGCTTATAAAACATAAACCAAACGTTGGAGGTGGTCATTTCTTCATGCACAGTGAATAACTCGGCACTCTAAAGCACCCGAGAGCGTTTTTTTCGATGCCAACCTAACCAGAGTGACGGGAGCGGCACAATTCAGAAAAAGTGCTCAGCTCGCCGAGAAAATGCGATTTAAGCAATAAAATTAAAAATGCTTATAAAACATAAACCAAACGTTGGAGGTGGTCATTTCTTAATGCGCAGTAATAAACTCGGCACTCTAGAGCACCCGAGAGCGTTTTTTTCGATGCCAACCTATACCAGAGTGACGGGAGCGGCACAATTCAGAAAAAGTGCTCAGCTCGCCGAGAAAATGCGATTTAAGCAATAAAATTAAAAATGCTTATAAAACATAAACCAAACGTTGGAAGTGGTCATTTCTTCATGCGCAGTGATAAACTCGGCACTCTAAAGCACCCGAGAGCGTTTTTTTCGATGCCAACCTAACCAGAGTTACGGGAGCGGCACAATTCAGAAAAAGCGCTCAGCTCGCCGAGAAAATGCGATTTAAGCAATAAAATTAAAAATGCTTATAAAACATAAACCAAACGTTGGAAGTGGTCATTTCTTCATGCGCAGTGATAAACTCGGCACTCTAAAGCACCCGAGAGCGTTTTTTTCGATGCCAACGAGTTACGGGAGCGGCACAATTCAGAAAAAGCGCTCAGCTCGCCGAGAAAATGCGATTTAAGCAATAAAATTAAAAATGCTTATAAAACATAAACCAAACGTTGGAGGTGGTCATTTCTTCATGCGCAGTGATAAACTCGGCACTCTAAAGCACCCGAGAGCGTTTTTTTCGATGCCAACCTAACCAGAGTGACGGGAGCGGCACAATTCAGAAAAAGCGCTCAGCTCGCCGAGAAAATGCGATTTAAGCAATAAAATTAAAAATGCTTATAAAACATAAACCAAACGTTGGAGGTGGTCATTTCTTCATGCGCAGTGATAAACTCGGCACTCTAAAGCACCCGAGAGCGTTTTTTTCGATGCCAACCTAACCAGAGTGACGGGAGCGGCACAATTCAGAAAAAGTGCTCAGCTCGCCGAGAAAATGCGATTTAAGCAATAAAATTAAAAATGCTTATAAAACATAAACCAAACGTTGGAGGTGGTCATTTCTCCATGCGCAGTGAATAACTCGGCACTCTAAAGCACCCGAGAGCGTTTTTTTCGATGCCAACCTAACCAGAGTGACGGGAGCGGCACAATTCAGAAAAAGTGCTCAGCTCGCCGAGAAAATGCGATTTAAGCAATAAAATTAAAAATGCTTATAAAACATAAACCAAACGTTGGAGGTGGTCATTTCTTAATGCGCAGTAATAAACTCGGCACTCTAAAGCACCCGAGAGCGTTTTTTTCGATGCCATCCTAACCAGAGTGACGGGAGCGGCACAATTCAGAAAAAGTGCTCAGCTCGCCGAGAAAATGCGATTTAAGCAATAAAATTAAAAATGCTTATTAAACATAAACCAAACGTTGGAGGTGGTCATTTCTTAATGCGCAGTAATAAACTCGGCACTCTAAAGCACCCGAGAGCGTTTTTTTCGATGCCAACCTAACCAGAGTGACGGGAGCGGCACAATTCAGAAAAAGTGCTCAGCTCGCCGAGAAAATGCGATTTAAGCAATAAAATTAAAAATGCTTATAAAACATAAACCAAACGTTGGAGGTGGTCATTTCTTAATGCGCAGTAATAAACTCGGCACTCTAAAGCACCCGAGAGCGTTTTTTTCGATGCCAACCTAACCAGAGTGACGGGAGCGGCACAATTCAGAAAAAGTGCTCAGCTCGCCGAGAAAATGCGATTTAAGCAATAAAATTAAAAATGCTTATAAAACATAAACCAAACGTTGGAGGTGGTCATTTCTTAATGCGCAGTAATAAACTCGGCACTCTAAAGCACCCGAGAGCGTTTTTTTCGATGCCAACCTAACCAGAGTTACGGGAGCGGCACAATTCAGAAAAAGCGCTCAGCTCGCCGAGAAAATGCGATTTAAGCAATAAAATTAAAAATGCTTATAAAACATAAACCAAACGTTGGAGGTGGTCATTTCTTCATGCGCAGTGAATAACTCGGCACTCTAAAGCACCCGAGAGCGTTTTTTTCGATGCCAACCTAACCAGAGTGACGGGAGCGGCACAATTCAGAAAAAGTGCTCAGCTCGCCGAGAAAATACGATTTAAGCAATAAAATTAAAAATGCTTATAAAACATAAACCAAACGTTGGAGGTGGTCATTTCTTAATGCGCAGTAATAAACTCGGCACTCTAAAGCACCCGTGAGCGTTTTTTTCGATGCCAACCTAACCAGAGTGACGGGAGCGGCACAATTCAGAAAAAGTGCTCAGCTCGCCGAGAAAATGCGATTTAAGCAATAAAATTAAAAATGCTTATAAAACATAAACCAAACGTTGGAGGTGGTCATTTCTTCATGCGCAGTGATAAAGTCGGCACTCTAAAGCACCCGAGAGCGTTTTTTTCGATGCCAACCTAACCAGAGTGACGGGAGCGGCACAATTCAGAAAAAGTGCTCAGCTCGCCGAGAAAATGCGATTTAAGCAATAAAATTAAAAATGCTTATTAAACATAAACCAAACGTTGGAGGTGGTCATTTCTTCATGCGCAGTGATAAACTCGGCACTCTAAAGCACCCGAGAGCGTTTTTTTCGATGCCAACCTAACCAGAGTGACGGGAGCGGCACAATTCAGAAAAAGTGCTCAGCTCGCCGAGAAAATGCGATTTAAGCAATAAAATTAAAAATGCTTATAAAACATAAACCAAACGTTGGAGGTGGTCATTTCTTAATGCGCAGTAATAAACTCGGCACTCTAAAGCAGTGTTTCCCAACCTTTTTTGAGCAATGGCACATATTTTATGTTACAAAAATCACACGGCACACCACCAAACAAAAATGTCACAAAACGTATATATAATGAAATATAATGAACATTTATTGTCAATTCACTTACTCAGTGTGAAATTTGGCCCTGTTTGGTTGAACACAACGCTGATATTCTTGCAGGAATTGAAGAAAGACAAACACGAAGATCTTCCTCAACCGCTCTGAGTCTCGCTCTTTTCTTAGTCTTTAAAGTAGTCATGCTTGAAAAGCCCAGCTCACATAGATAGGTTGTGGAGAAAGGGAGAAGAGCTGAAATTGCTTTGTTTCCCAGAATAGGGAACTCCTTGGCAGCAGTCAGCCAAAAACTGTCCAAAGGTACATCCGAAAAGCGCAGCTTAAGACCACGATCTTGTCTCAGTTCAGTTATTTCTTCCTGTTCCTGCAAAGTTATGTCCCTTCCAACTGCAGTTGAGCTATATGGGTTCCTCACCCAGTCAAGGCAATCAGTGGAAAGTGAAGGGAAATAACATGACAACTTCTGCTCCAAACTTTGCAGATGTTTACCTATTGTCTCACACAGTGCAGCTCTGTTGACACTCTGCCATTTCTGGGTGTTTGGGAACATTTCTAGGTTGGCACTTTCCACGTGTTGTTCCCAGAGCAGCACCTTTGAACGAAACCGCTGTATTTTATCTGTACTTGTGAGCAGGTTTTCGTTTCGACCTTGCATTCGCGTGTTCAAGTCATTCAGATGTTTAAATGTATCTGCCAGATATGCCAGTCTTGCACACCACTCATCATTTGAAAGCAAGTTAGCGTCATCATGCTTCTCATTTGTCAAAAGCACTTTGAGTTCCTCCCTCAGCTCATAAACACGACTTAAAACTTTGCCACGGGAAAGCCACCGGACCTCCGTGTGGAGCAATAACACTTTATGCTCCTGCCCCATTTCCTCACACAATGATGTAAACATGCGGCTTTTTACTGGTCTCGTCTTCACAAAGTTTATCATGCGCACAACATCTTCCATTACAGGAGCTAGGTCTGCTGGTAATGTTTTGGCAACAAGTGCTTCCCGGTGCAGAAAACAATGCGTCGCGATGACTTTTGGATTTTGCTCTTTCACTCTGTTTACAAATCCTTTGGTGCGCCCGAGCATGGCAGCTGCTCCATCGGTGCAAACACTTACGCAGTCTTGCCACTTTAGTCCTCCTTGTTCAATGTACTCTGATACAACTCGAAAAATTTCTTCTCCTGTTGTTCTTCCTGGCAATTCCTTGCAAAACAGAAAGTTTTCTCTGATGGTGTCTCCGTCTACAAAGCGCACATTTGCCAGAAGCTGCGCGTGTCCACTGATATCCGTAGATTCATCAATTTGCAAAGCGAATTTCCCACTAATGTGCAACTTTTCCAAAACTGTCTTCTCAATGTCTGCAGACATGTCTTGAATACGTCTGGAAATTGTATTATTTGATAGAGGGACTTGGGCTATTTCTTTAACAGCGCCAGGGCCGAGCATCTCTTTCAAGATAATTTTGCAGGCGGGCATTATTAACGTCTCTCCTACGGTGTGTGCCTGTTTTGATTTGGCGATGAGTTCAGCAACTTGGTAACTAGCTCTAAGAGCTTTCTCACCCGTCTTGGTGGTTTTCCTCAGTAGCTCTGCCTGTTTCCCAGTCCGTTCACGCAGTTGAAAAAAATAGTCCATACTCTTGTTTTGTAGTGACGGGTGTTTTGTCTCTAAATGGCGTTTGAGTTTACTGGGAACCATGGCACTGTTGGACAACTTTTCCCCGCACACCAGGCATAGCGGAGTTGCCGCACTTTTTTCTCCGATAAAAGTAAATCCAAAAGCAAGATAGCCTTCATTGTATTGTCTTAAGCTCACCTTTTTTGCTTTCTTCTGACCAGTGCTCATGCTAGGGCCTTCATCTGGGTCAGAATTTTCTTCAGGACCCAGGTCAGATTGAGTACTTTTTCTTTTCAAATATTTATCCATTGCTATTACCTGCACTGTCTCACTCGAGGATAACTATGAACTTCCTACTCCTAGAGTAGACATATCGCGCTGATACACTGCCCTCTATTGGAAGAGCATTTAATTGCCCTGTCTATCACTACATGCTTCTCACTTTGAACCAATTAGACAAAACTGGGCGGCACACCTGATGATTCGTCACGGCACACTTGTGTGCCGCGGCACAGCGGTTGGGAAACACTGCTCTAAAGCACCCGAGAGCGTTTTTTTCGATGCCAACCTAACCAGAGTGACGGGAGCGGCACAATTCAGAAAAAGTGCTCAGCTCGCCGAGAAAATGCGATTTAAGCAATAAAATTAAAAATGCTTATAAAACATAAACCAAACGTTGGAGGTGGTCATTTCTTAATGCGCAGTAATAAACTCGGCACTCTAAAGCACCCGAGAGCGTTTTTTTCGATGCCAACCTAACCAGAGTGACGGGAGCGGCACAATTCAGAAAAAGTGCTCAGCTCGCCGAGAAAATGCGATTTAAGCAATAAAATTAAAAATGCTTATTAAACATAAACCAAACGTTGGAGGTGGTCATTTCTTCATGCGCAGTGAATAACTCGGCACTCTAAAGCACCCGAGAGCGTTTTTTTCGATGCCAACCTAACCAGAGTGACGGGAGCGGCACAATTCAGAAAAAGCGCTCAGCTCGCCGAGAAAATGCGATTTAAGCAATAAAATTAAAAATGCTTATAAAACATAAACCAAACGTTGGAGGTGGTCATTTCTTAATGCGCAGTAATAAACTCGGCACTCTAAAGCACCCGAGAGCGTTTTTTTCGATGCCAACCTAACCAGAGTGACGGGAGCGGCACAATTCAGAAAAAGTGCTCAGCTCGCCGAGAAAATGCGATTTAAGCAATAAAATTAAAAATGCTTATTAAACATAAACCAAACGTTGGAGGTTGTCATTTCTTCATGCGCAGTGAATAACTCGGCACTCTAAAGCACCCGAGAGCGTTTTTTTCGATGCCAACCTAATCAGAGTGACGGGAGCGGCACAATTCAGAAAAAGCGCTCAGCTCGCCGAGAAAATGCGATTTAAGCAATAAAATTAAAAATGCTTATTAAACATAAACCAAACGTTGGAGGTGGTCATTTCTTCATGCGCAGTGAATAACTCGGCACTCTAAAGCACCCGAGAGCGTTTTTTTCGATGCCAACCTAACCAGAGTGACGGGACAGGCACAATTCAGAAAAAGCGCTCAGCTCGCCGAGAAAATGCGATTTAAGCAATAAAATTAAAAATGCTTATAAAACATAAACCAAACGTTGGAGGTGGTCATTTCTTCATGCGCAGTGATAAACTCGGCACTCTAAAGCACCCGAGAGCGTTTTTTTCGATGCCAACCTAACCAGAGTGACGGGAGCGGCACAATTCAGAAAAAATGCTCAGCTCGCCGAGAAAATGCGATTTAAGAAATAAAATTAAAAATGCTTATAAAACATAAACCAAACGTTGGAGGTGGTCATTTCTTCATGCGCAGTGATAAACTCGGCACTCTAAAGCACCCGAGAGCGTTTTTTTCGATGCCAACCTAACCAGAGTGACGGGAGCGGCACAATTCAGAAAAAGCGCTCAGCTCGCCGAGAAAATGCGATTTAAGCAATAAAATTAAAAATGCTTATAAAACATAAACCAAACGTTGGAGGTGGTCATTTCTTCATGCGCAGTGATAAACTCGGCACTCTAAAGCACCCGAGAGCGTTTTTTTCGATGCCAACCTAACCAGAGTGACGGGAGCGGCACAATTCAGAAAAAGTGCTCAGCTCGCCGAGAAAATGCGATTCAAGCAATAAAATTAAAAATGCTTATTAAACATAAACCAAACGTTGGAGGTGGTCATTTCTTCATGCGCAGTGAATAACTCGGCACTCTAAAGCACCCGAGAGCGTTTTTTTCGATGCCAACCTAACCAGAGTGACGGGAGCGGCACAATTCAGAAAAAGTGCTCAGTTCGCCGAGAAAATGCGATTTAAGCAATAGAATTAAAAATGCTTATAAAACATAAACCAAACGTTGGAGGTGGTCATTTCTTAATGCGCAGTAATAAACTCGGCACTCTAAAGCACCCGAGAGCGTTTTTTTCGATGCCAACCTAACCAGAGTGACGGGAGCGGCACAATTCAGAAAAAGTGCTCAGCTCGCCGAGAAAATGCGATTTAAGCAATAAAATTAAAAATGCTTATAAAACATAAACCAAACGTTGGAGGTGGTCATTTCTTAATGCGCAGTAATAAACTCGGCACTCTAAAGCACCCGAGAGCGTTTTTTTTCGATGCCAACCTAACCAGAGTGACGGGAGCGGCACAACTCAGAAAAAGCGCTCAGCTCGCCGAGAAAATGCGATTTAAGCAATAAAATTAAAAATGCTTATAAAACATAAACCAAACGTTGGAGGTGGTCATTTCTTCGTGCGCAGTGAATAACTCGGCACTCTAAAGCACCCGAGAGCGTTTTTTTCGATGCCAACCTAACCAGAGTGACGGGAGCGGCACAATTCAGAAAAAGTGCTCAGCTCGCCGAGAAAATGCGATTTAAGCAATAAAATTAAAAATGCTTATAAAACATAAACCAAACGTTGGAGGTGGTCATTTCTTAATGCGCAGTAATAAACTCGGCACTCTAAAGCACCCGAGAGCGTTTTTTTCGATGCCAACCTAACCAGAGTGACGGGAGCGGCACAATTCAGAAAAAGTGCTCAGCTCGCCGAGAAAATGCGATTTAAGCAATAAAATTAAAAATGCTTATTAAACATAAACCAAACGGTGGAGGTGGTCATTTCTTCATGCGCAGTGAATAACTCGGCACTCTAAAGCACCCGAGAGCGTTTTTTTCGATGCCAACCTAACCAGAGTGACGGGAGCGGCACAATTCAGAAAAAGCGCTCAGCTCGCCGAGAAAATGCGATTTAAGCAATAAAATTAAAAATGCTTATTAAACATAAACCAAACGTTGGAGGTGGTCATTTCTTCATGCGCAGTGAATAACTCGGCACTCTAAAGCACCCGAGAGCGTTTTTTTCGATGCCAACCTAACCAGAGTGACGGGAGCGGCACAATTCAGAAAAAGTGCTCAGCTCGCCGAGAAAATGCGATTTAAGCAATAAAATTAAAAATGCTTATAAAACATAAACCAAACGTTGGAAGTGGTCATTTCTTCATGCGCAGTGATAAACTCGGCACTCTAAAGCACCCGAGAGCGTTTTTTTCGATGCCAACCTAACCAGAGTTACGGGAGCGGCACAATTCAGAAAAAGCGCTCAACTCGCCGAGAAAATGCGATTTAAGCAATAAAATTAAAAATGCTTATAAAACATAAACCAAACGTTGGAAGTGGTCATTTCTTCATGCGCAGTGATAAACTCGGCACTCTAAAGCACCCGAGAGCGTTTTTTTCGATGCCAACGAGTTACGGGAGCGGCACAATTCAGAAAAAGCGCTCAGCTCGCCGAGAAAATGCGATTTAAGCAATAAAATTAAAAATGCTTATAAAACATAAACCAAACGTTGGAGGTGGTCATTTCTTCATGCGCAGTGATAAACTCGGCACTCTAAAGCACCCGAGAGCGTTTTTTTCGATGCCAACCTAACCAGAGTGACGGGAGCGGCACAATTCAGAAAAAGCGCTCAGCTCGCCGAGAAAATGCGATTTAAGCAATAAAATTAAAAATGCTTATAAAACATAAACCAAACGTTGGAGGTGGTCATTTCTTCATGCGCAGTGATAAACTCGGCACTCTAAAGCACCCGAGAGCGTTTTTTTCGATGCCAACCTAACCAGAGTGACGGGAGCGGCACAATTCAGAAAAAGTGCTCAGCTCGCCGAGAAAATGCGATTTAAGCAATAAAATTAAAAATGCTTATAAAACATAAACCAAACGTTGGAGGTGGTCATTTCTCCATGCGCAGTGAATAACTCGGCACTCTAAAGCACCCGAGAGCGTTTTTTTCGATGCCAACCTAACCAGAGTGACGGGAGCGGCACAATTCAGAAAAAGTGCTCAGCTCGCCGAGAAAATGCGATTTAAGCAATAAAATTAAAAATGCTTATAAAACATAAACCAAACGTTAGAGGTGGTCATTTCTTAATGCGCAGTAATAAACTCGGCACTCTAAAGCACCCGAGAGCGTTTTTTTCGATGCCATCCTAACCAGAGTGACGGGAGCGGCACAATTCAGAAAAAGTGCTCAGCTCGCCGAGAAAATGCGATTTAAGCAATAAAATTAAAAATGCTTATTAAACATAAACCAAACGTTGGAGGTGGTCATTTCTTAATGCGCAGTAATAAACTCGGCACTCTAAAGCACCCGAGAGCGTTTTTTTCGATGCCAACCTAACCAGAGTGACGGGAGCGGCACAATTCAGAAAAAGTGCTCAGCTCGCCGAGAAAATGCGATTTAAGCAATAAAATTAAAAATGCTTATAAAACATAAACCAAACGTTGGAGGTGGTCATTTCTTAATGCGCAGTAATAAACTCGGCACTCTAAAGCACCCGAGAGCGTTTTTTTCGATGCCAACCTAACCAGAGTGACGGGAGCGGCACAATTCAGAAAAAGTGCTCAGCTCGCCGAGAAAATGCGATTTAAGCAATAAAATTAAAAATGCTTATAAAACATAAACCAAACGTTGGAGGTGGTCATTTCTTCATGCGCAGTGAATAACTCGGCACTCTAAAGCACCCGAGAGCGTTTTTTTCGATGCCAAGTGACGGGAGCGGCACAATTCAGAAAAAGTGCTCAGCTCGCCGAGAAAATGCGATTTAAGCAATAAAATTAAAAATGCTTATAAAACATAAACCAAACGTTGGAGGTGGTCATTTCTTAATGCACAGTAATAAACTCGGCACTCTAAAGCACCCGAGAGCGTTTTTTTCGATGCCAACCTAACCAGAGTGACGGGAGCGGCACAATTCAGAAAAAGTGCTCAGCTCGCCGAGAAAATGCGATTTAAGCAATAAAATTAAAAATGCTTATAAAACATAAACCAAACGTTGGAGGTGGTCATTTCTTAATGCGCAGTAATAAACTCGGCACTCTAAAGCACCCGAGAGCGTTTTTTTCGATGCCAACCTAACCAGAGTGACGGGAGCGGCACAATTCAGAAAAAGTGCTCAGCTCGCCGAGAAAATGCGATTTAAGCAATAAAATTAAAAATGCTTATTAAACATAAACCAAACGTTGGAGGTGGTCATTTCTTCATGCGCAGTGAATAACTCGGCACTCTAAAGCACCCGATAGCGTTTTTTTCGATGCCAACCTAACCAGAGTGACGGGAGCGGCACAATTCAGAAAAAGTGCTCAGCTCGCCGAGAAAATGCGATTTAAGCAATAAAATTAAAAATGCTTATAAAACATAAACCAAACGTTGGAGGTGGTCATTTCTTAATGCGCAGTAATAAACTCGGCACTCTAAAGCACCCGAGAGCGTTTTTTTCGATGCCAACCTAACCAGAGTGACGGGAGCGGCACAATTCAGAAAAAGTGCTCAGCTCGCCGAGAAAATGCGATTTAAGCAATAAAATTAAAAATGCTTATAAAACATAAACCAAACGTTGGAGGTGGTCATTTCTTAATGCGCAGTAATAAACTCGGCACTCTAAAGCACCCGAGAGCGTTTTTTTCGATGCCAACCTAACCAGAGTTACGGGAGCGGCACAATTCAGAAAAAGCGCTCAGCTCGCCGAGAAAATGCGATTTAAGCAATAAAATTAAAAATGCTTATAAAACATAAACCAAACGTTGGAGGTGGTCATTTCTTCATGCGCAGTGAATAACTCGGCACTCTAAAGCACCCGAGAGCGTTTTTTTCGATGCCAACCTAACCAGAGTGACGGGAGCGGCACAATTCAGAAAAAGTGCTCAGCTCGCCGAGAAAATACGATTTAAGCAATAAAATTAAAAATGCTTATAAAACATAAACCAAACGTTGGAGGTGGTCATTTCTTAATGCGCAGTAATAAACTCGGCACTCTAAAGCACCCGTGAGCGTTTTTTTCGATGCCAACCTAACCAGAGTGACGGGAGCGGCACAATTCAGAAAAAGTGCTCAGCTCGCCGAGAAAATGCGATTTAAGCAATAAAATTAAAAATGCTTATAAAACATAAACCAAACGTTGGAGGTGGTCATTTCTTCATGCGCAGTGATAAAGTCGGCACTCTAAAGCACCCGAGAGCGTTTTTTTCGAAGCCAACCTAACCAGAGTGACGGGAGCGGCACAATTCAGAAAAAGTGCTCAGCTCGCCGAGAAAATGCGATTTAAGCAATAAAATTAAAAATGCTTATTAAACATAAACCAAACGTTGGAGGTGGTCATTTCTTCATGCGCAGTGATAAACTCGGCACTCTAAAGCACCCGAGAGCGTTTTTTTCGATGCCAACCTAACCAGAGTGACGGGAGCGGCACAATTCAGAAAAAGTGCTCAGCTCGCCGAGAAAATGCGATTTAAGCAATAAAATTAAAAATGCTTATAAAACATAAACCAAACGTTGGAGGTGGTCATTTCTTAATGCGCAGTAATAAACTCGGCACTCTAAAGCACCCGAGAGCGTTTTTTTCGATGCCAACCTAACCAGAGTGACGGGAGCGGCACAATTCAGAAAAAGTGCTCAGCTCGCCGAGAAAATGCGATTTAAGCAATAAAATTAAAAATGCTTATTAAACATAAACCAAACGTTGGAGGTGGTCATTTCTTCATGCGCAGTGAATAACTCGGCACTCTAAAGCACCCGAGAGCGTTTTTTTCGATGCCAACCTAACCAGAGTGACGGGAGCGGCACAATTCAGAAAAAGCGCTCAGCTCGCCGAGAAAATGCGATTTAAGCAATAAAATTAAAAATGCTTATAAAACATAAACCAAACGTTGGAGGTGGTCATTTCTTAATGCGCAGTAATAAACTCGGCACTCTAAAGCACCCGAGAGCGTTTTTTTCGATGCCAACCTAACCAGAGTGACGGGAGCGGCACAATTCAGAAAAAGTGCTCAGCTCGCCGAGAAAATGCGATTTAAGCAATACAATTAAAAATGCTTATTAAACATAAACCAAACGTTGGAGGTGGTCATTTCTTCATGCGCAGTGAATAACTCGGCACTCTAAAGCACCCGAGAGCGTTTTTTTCGATGCCAACCTAACCAGAGTGACGGGAGCGGCACAATTCAGAAAAAGTGCTCAGCTCGCCGAGAAAATGCGATTTAAGCAATAAAATTAAAAATGCTTATAAAACATAAACCAAACGTTGGAGGTGGTCATTTCTTAATGCGCAGTAATAAACTCGGCACTCTAAAGCACCCGAGAGCGTTTTTTTCGATGCCAACCTAACCAGAGTGACGGGAGCGGCACAATTCAGAAAAAGTGCTCAGCTCGCCGAGAAAATGCGATTTAAGCAATAAAATTAAAAATGCTTATAAAACATAAACCAAACGTTGGAGGTGGTCATTTCTTAATGCGCAGTAATAAACTCGGCACTCTAAAGCACCCGAGAGCGTTTTTTTCGATGCCAACCTAACCAGAGTGACGGGAGCGGCACAATTCAGAAAAAGTGCTCAGCTCGCCGAGAAAATGCGATTTAAGCAATAAAATTAAAAATGCTTATAAAACATAAACCAAACGTTGGTGGTGGTCATTTCTTAATGCGCAGTAATAAACTCGGCACTCTAAAGCACCCGAGAGCGTATTTTTCGATGCCAACCTAACCAGAGTGACGGGAGCGGCACAATTCAGAAAAAGTGCTCAGCTCGCCGAGAAAATGCGATTTAAGCAATAAAATTAAAAATGCTTATAAAACATAAACCAAACGTTGGAGGTGGTCATTTCTTAATGCGCAGTAATAAACTCGGCACTCTAAAGCACCCGAGAGCGTTTTTTTCGATGCCAACCTAACCAGAGTGACGGGAGCGGCACAATTCAGAAAAAGTGCTCAGCTCGCCGAGAAAATGCGATTTAAGCAATAAAATTAAAAATGCTTATTAAACATAAACCAAACGGTGGAGGTGGTCATTTCTTCATGCGCAGTGAATAACTCGGCACTCTAAAGCACCCGAGAGCGTTTTTTTCGATGCCAACCTAACCAGAGTGACGGGAGCGGCACAATTCAGAAAAAGCGCTCAGCTCGCCGAGAAAATGCGATTTAAGCAATAAAATTAAAAATGCTTATTAAACATAAACCAAACGTTGGAGGTGGTCATTTCTTCATGCGCAGTGAATAACTCGGCACTCTAAAGCACCCGAGAGCGTTTTTTTCGATGCCAACCTAACCAGAGTGACGGGAGCGGCACAATTCAGAAAAAGCGCTCAGCTCGCCGAGAAAATGCGATTTAAGCAATAAAATTAAAAATGCTTATAAAACATAAACCAAACGTTGGAGGTGGTCATTTCTTCATGCGCAGTGATAAACTCGGCACTCTAAAGCACCCGAGAGCGTTTTTTTCGATGCCAACCTAACCAGAGTGACGGGAGCGGCACAATTCAGAAAAAGTGCTCAGCTCGCCGAGAAAATGCGATTTAAGCAATAAAATTAAAAATGCTTATAAAACATAAACCAAACGTTGGAGGTGGTCATTTCTTCATGCGCAGCTAATAACTCGGCACTCTAAAGCACCCGAGAGCGTTTTTTTCGATGCCAACCTAACCAGAGTGACGGGAGCGGCACAATTCAGAAAAAGTGCTCAGCTCGCCGAGAAAATGCGATTTAAGAAATAAAATTAAAAATGCTTATAAAACATAAACCAAACGTTGGAGGTGGTCATTTCTTCATGCGCAGTGATAAACTCGGCACTCTAAAGCACCCGAGAGCGTTTTTTTCGATGCCAACCTAACCAGAGTGACGGGAGCGGCACAATTCAGAAAAAGCGCTCAGCTCGCCGAGAAAATGCGATTTAAGCAATAAAATTAAAAATGCTTATAAAACATAAACCAAACGTTGGAGGTGGTCATTTCTTCATGCGCAGTGATAAACTCGGCACTCTAAAGCACCCGAGAGCGTTTTTTTCGATGCCAACCTAACCAGAGTGACGGGAGCGGCACAATTCAGAAAAAGTGCTCAGCTCGCCGAGAAAATGCGATTCAAGCAATAAAATTAAAAATGCTTATTAAACATAAACCAAACGTTGGAGGTGGTCATTTCTTCATGCGCAGTGAATAACTCGGCACTCTAAAGCACCCGAGAGCGTTTTTTTCGATGCCAACCTAACCAGAGTGACGGGAGCGGCACAATTCAGAAAAAGTGCTCAGCTCGCCGAGAAAATGCGATTTAAGCAATAGAATTAAAAATGCTTATAAAACATAAACCAAACGTTGGAGGTGGTCATTTCTTAATGCGCAGTAATAAACTCGGCACTCTAAAGCACCCGAGAGCGTTTTTTTCGATGCCAACCTAACCAGAGTGACGGGAGCGGCACAATTCAGAAAAAGTGCTCAGCTCGCCGAGGAAATGCGATTTAAGCAATAAAATTAAAAATGCTTATAAAACATAAACCAAACGTTGGAGGTGGTCATTTCTTAATGCGCAGTAATAAACTCGGCACTCTAAAGCACCCGAGAGCGTTTTTTTCGATGCCAACCTAACCAGAGTGACGGGAGCGGCACAATTCAGAAAAAGTGCTCAGCTCGCCGAGAAAATGCGATTTAAGCAATAAAATTAAAAATGCTTATAAAACATAAACCAAACGTTGGAGGTGGTCATTTCTTAATGCGCAGTAATAAACTCGGCACTCTAAAGCACCCGAGAGCGTTTTTTTCGATGCCAACCTAACCAGAGTGACGGGAGCGGCACAATTCAGAAAAAGCGCTCAGCTCGCCGAGAAAATGCGATTTAAGCAATAAAATTAAAAATGCTTATAAAACATAAACCAAACGTTGGAGGTGGTCATTTCCTAATGCGCAGTAATCAACTCGGCACTCTAAAGCACCCGAGAGCGTTTTTTTCGATGCCAACCTAACCAGAGTTACGGGAGCGGCACAATTCAGAAAAAGCGCTCAGCTCGCCGAGAAAATGCGATTTAAGCAATAAAATTAAAAATGCTTATAAAACATAAACCAAACGTTGGAGGTGGTCATTTCTTCATGCGCAGTGATAAACTCGGCACTCTAAAGCACCCGAGAGCGTTTTTTTCGATGCCAACCTAACCAGAGTGACGGGAGCGGCACAATTCAGAAAAAGTGCTCAGCTCGCCGAGAAAATGCGATTTAAGCAATAAAATTAAAAATGCTTATAAAACATAAACCAAACGTTGGAGGTGGTCATTTCTCCATGCGCAGTGAATAACTCGGCACTCTAAAGCACCCGAGAGCGTTTTTTTCGATGCCAACCTAACCAGAGTGACGGGAGCGGCACAATTCAGAAAAAGTGCTCAGCTCGCCGAGAAAATGCGATTTAAGCAATAAAATTAAAAATGCTTATAAAACATAAACCAAACGTTGGAGGTGGTCATTTCTTAATGCGCAGTAATAAACTCGGCACTCTAAAGCACCCGTGAGCGTTTTTTTCGATGCCAACCTAACCAGAGTGACGGGAGCGGCACAATTCAGAAAAAGCGCTCAGCTCGCCGAGAAAATGCGATTTAAGCAATAAAATTAAAAATGCTTATTAAACATAAACCAAACGTTGGAGGTGGTCATTTCTTCATGCGCAGTGAATAACTCGGCACTCTAAAGCACCCGAGAGCGTTTTTTTCGATGCCAACCTAACCAGAGTGACGGGACAGGCACAATTCAGAAAAAGCGCTCAGCTCGCCGAGAAAATGCGATTTAAGCAATAAAATTAAAAATGCTTATAAAACATAAACCAAACGTTGGAGGTGGTCATTTCTTCATGCGCAGTGATAAACTCGGCACTCTAAAGCACCCGAGAGCGTTTTTTTCGATGCCAACCTAACCAGAGTGACGGGAGCGGCACAATTCAGAAAAAGTGCTCAGCTCGCCGAGAAAATGCGATTTAAACAATAAAATTAAAAATGCTTATAAAACATAAACCAAACGTTGGAGGTGGTCATTTCTTCATGCGCAGTGATAAACTCGGCACTCTAAAGCACCCGAGAGCGTTTTTTTCGATGCCAACCTAACCAGAGTGACGGGAGCGGCACAATTCAGAAAAAGCGCTCAGCTCGCCGAGAAAATGCGATTTAAGCAATAAAATTAAAAATGCTTATAAAACATAAACCAAACGTTGGAGGTGGTCATTTCTTCATGCGCAGTGATAAACTCGGCACTCTAAAGCACCCGAGAGCGTTTTTTTCGATGCCAACCTAACCAGAGTGACGGGAGCGGCACAATTCAGAAAAAGTGCTCAGCTCGCCGAGAAAATGCGATTCAAGCAATAAAATTAAAAATGCTTATTAAACATAAACCAAACGTTGGAGGTGGTCATTTCTTCATGCGCAGTGAATAACTCGGCACTCTAAAGCACCCGAGAGCGTTTTTTTCGATGCCAACCTAACCAGAGTGACGGGAGCGGCACAATTCAGAAAAAGCGCTCAGCTCGCCGAGAAAATGCGATTTAAGCAATAAAATTAAAAATGCTTATAAAACATAAACCAAACGTTGGAGGTGGTCATTTCTTCATGCGCAGTGATAAACTCGGCACTCTAAAGCACCCGAGAGCGTTTTTTTCGATGCCAACCTAACCAGAGTGACGGGAGCGGCACAATTCAGAAAAAGTGCTCAGCTCGCCGAGAAAATGCGATTTAAGCAATAAAATTAAAAATGCTTATAAAACATAAACCAAACGTTGGAGGTGGTCATTTCCTCATGCGCAGTGAATAACTCGGCACTCTAAAGCACCCGAGAGCGTTTTTTTCGATGCCAACCTAACCAGAGTGACGGGAGCGGCACAATTCAGAAAAAGTGCTCAGCTCGCCGAGAAAATGCGATTTAAGCAATAAAATTAAAAATGCTTATAAAACATAAACCAAACGTTGGAGGTGGTCATTTCCTCATGCGCAGTGAATAACTCGGCACTCTAAAGCACCCGAGAGCGTTTTTTTCGATGCCAACCTAACCAGAGTGACGGGAGCGGCACAATTCAGAAAAAGTGCTCAGCTCGCCGAGAAAATGCGATTTAAGCAATAAAATTAAAAATGCTTATAAAACATAAACCAAACGTTGGAGGTGGTCATTTCTTAATGCGCAGTAATAAACTCGGCACTCTAAAGCACCCGAGAGCGTTTTTTTCGATGCCAACCTAACCAGAGTGACGGGAGCGGCACAATTCAGAAAAAGCGCTCAGCTCGCCGAGAAAATGCGATTTAAGCAATAAAATTAAAAATGCTTATAAAACATAAACCAAACGTTGGAGGTGGTCATTTCTTCATGCGCAGTGATAAACTCGGCACTCTAAAGCACCCGAGAGCGTTTTTTTCGATGCCAACCTAACCAGAGTGACGGGAGCGGCACAATTCAGAAAAAGTGCTCAGCTCGCCGAGAAAATGCGATTTAAGCAATAAAATTAAAAATGCTTATAAAACATAAACCAAACGTTGGAGGTGGTCATTTCTTCATGCGCAGTGATAAACTCGGCACTCTAAAGCACCCGAGAGCGTTTTTTTCGATGCCAACCTAACCAGAGTGACGGGAGCGGCACAATTCAGAAAAAGTGCTCAGCTCGCCGAGAAAATGCGATTCAAGCAATAAAATTAAAAATGCTTATTAAACATAAACCAAACGTTGGAGGTGGTCATTTCTTCATGCGCAGTGAATAACTCGGCACTCTAAAGCACCCGAGAGCGTTTCTTTCGATGCCAACCTAACCAGAGTGACGGGAGCGGCACAATTCAGAAAAAGTGCTCAGCTCGCCGAGAAAATGCGATTTAAGCAATAAAATTAAAAATGCTTATAAAACATAAACCAAACGTTGGAGGTGGTCATTTCTTAATGCGCAGTAATAAACTCGGCACTCTAAAGCACCCGAGAGCGTTTTTTTCGATGCCAACCTAACCAGAGTGACGGGAGCGGCACAATTCAGAAAAAGTGCTCAGCTCGCCGTGAAAATGCGATTTAAGCAATAAAATTAAAAAGGCTTATAAAACATAAACCAAACGTTGGAGGTGGTCATTTCTTAATGCGCAGTAATAAACTCGGCACTCTAAAGCACCCGAGAGCGTTTTTTTCGATGCCAACCTAACCAGAGTGACGGGAGCGGCACAATTCAGAAAAAGTGCTCAGCTCGCCGAGAAAATGCGATTTAAGCAATAAAATTAAAAATGCTTATAAAACATAAACCAAACGTTGGAGGTGGTCATTTCTTCATGCGCAGTGAATAACTCGGCACTCTAAAGCACCCGAGAGCGTTTTTTTCGATGCCAACCTAACCAGAGTGACGGGAGCGGCACAATTCAGAAAAAGCGCTCAGCTCGCCGAGAAAATGCGATTTAAGCAATGAAATTAAAAATGCTTATAAAACATAAACCAAACGTTGGAGGTGGTCATTTCTTAATGCGCAGTAATAAACTCGGCACTCTAAAGCACCCGAGAGCGTTTTTTTCGATGCCAACCTAACCAGAGTGACGGGAGCGGCACAATTCAGAAAAAGCGCTCAGCTCGCCGAGAAAATGCGATTTAAGCAATAAAATTAAAAATGCTTATAAAACATAAACCAAACGTTGGAGGTGGTCATTTCCTAATGCGCAGTAATAAACTCGGCACTCTAAAGCACCCGAGAGCGTTTTTTTCGATGCCAACCTAACCAGAGTGACGGGAGCGGCACAATTCAGAAAAAGTGCTCAGCTCGCCGAGAAAATGCGATTTAAGCAATAAAATTAAAAATGCTTATTAAACATAAACCAAACGTTGGAGGTGGTCATTTCTTCATGCGCAGTGAATAACTCGGCACTCTAAAGCACCCGAGAGCGTTTTTTTCGATGCCAACCTAACCAGAGTGACGGGAGCGGCACAATTCAGAAAAAGCGCTCAGCTCGCCGAGAAAATGCGATTTAAGCAATAAAATTAAAAATGCTTATTAAACATAAACCAAACGTTGGAGGTGGTCATTTCTTAATGCGCAGTAATAAACTCGGCACTCTAAAGCACCCGAGAGCGTTTTTTTCGATGCCAACCTAACCAGAGTGACGGGAGCGGCACAATTCAGAAAAAGTGCTCAGCTCGCCGAGAAAATGCGATTTAAGCAATAAAATTAAAAATGCTTATAAAACATAAACCAAACGTTGGAGGTGGTCATTTCTTAATGCGCAGTAATAAACTCGGAACTCTAAAGCACCCGTGAGCGTTTTTTTCGATGCCAACCTAACCAGAGTGACGGGACGGCACAATTCAGAAAAAGTGCTCAGCTCGCCGAGAAAATGCGATTTAAGCAATAAAATTAAAAATGCTTATAAAACATAAACCAAACGTTGGAGGTGGTCATTTCTTCATGCGCAGTGAATAACTCGGCACTCTAAAGCACCCGAGAGCGTTTTTTTCGATGCCAACCTAACCAGAGTGACGGGAGCGGCACAATTCAGAAAAAGCGCTCAGCTCGCCGAGAAAATGCGATTTAAGCAATGAAATTAAAAATGCTTATAAAACATAAACCAAACGTTGGAGGTGGTCATTTCTTCATGCGCAGTGATAAACTCGGCACTCTAAAGCACCCGAGAGCGTTTTTTTCGATGCCAACCTAACCAGAGTGACGGGAGCGGCACAATTCAGAAAAAGTGCTCAGCTCGCGGAGAAAATGCGATTTAAGCAATAAAATTAAAAATGCTTATAAAACATAAACCAAACGTTGGAGGTGGTCATTTCTTCATGCGCAGTGAATAACTCGGCACTCTAAAGCACCCGAGAGCGTTTTTTTCGATGCCAACCTAACCAGAGTGACGGGAGCGGCACAATTCAGAAAAAGTGCTCAGCTCGCCGAGAAAATGCGATTTAAGCAATAAAATTAAAAATGCTTATAAAACATAAACCAAACGTTGGAGGTGGTCATTTCTTCATGCGCAGTGATAAACTCGGCACTCTAAAGCACCCGAGAGCGTTTTTTTCGATGCCAACCTAACCAGAGTGACGGGAGCGGCACAATTCAGAAAAAGTGCTCAGCTCGCCGAGAAAATGCGATTTAAGCAATAAAATTAAAAATGCTTATAAAACATAAACCAAACGTTGGAGGTGGTCATTTCTCCATGCGCAGTGAATAACTCGGCACTCTAAAGCACCCGAGAGCGTTTTTTTCGATGCCAACCTAACCAGAGTGACGGGAGCGGCACAATTCAGAAAAAGTGCTCAGCTCGCCGAGAAAATGCGATTTAAGCAATAAAATTAAAAATGCTTATAAAACATAAACCAAACGTTGGAGGTGGTCATTTCTTAATGCGCAGTAATAAACTCGGAACTCTAAAGCACCCGTGAGCGTTTTTTTCGATGCCAACCTAACCAGAGTGACGGGAGCGGCACAATTCAGAAAAAGCGCTCAGCTCGCCGAGAAAATGCGATTTAAGCAATAAAATTAAAAATGCTTATAAAACATAAACCAAACGTTGGAGGTGGTCATTTCTTCATGCGCAGTGATAAACTCGGCACTCTAAAGCACCCGAGAGCGTTTTTTTCGATGCCAACCTAACCAGAGTGACGGGAGCGGCACAATTCAGAAAAAGTGCTCAGCTCGCCGAGAAAATGCGATTCAAGCAATAAAATTAAAAATGCTTATTAAACATACACCAAACGTTGGAGGTGGTCATTTCTTCATGCGCAGTGAATAACTCGGCACTCTAAAGCACCTGAGAGCGTTTTTTTCGATGCCAACCTAACCAGAGTGACGGGAGCGGCACAATTCAGAAAAAGTGCTCAGCTCGCCGAGAAAATGCGATTTAAGCAATAAAATTAAAAATGCTTATAAAACATAAACCAAACGTTGGAGGTGGTCATTTCTTAATGCGCAGTAATAAACTCGGCACTCTAAAGCACCCGAGAGCGTTTTTTTCGATGCCAACCTAACCAGAGTGACGGGAGCGGCACAATTCAGAAAAAGTGCTCAGCTCGCCGAGAAAATGCGATTTAAGCAATAAAATTAAAAATGCTTATAAAACATAAACCAAACGTTGGAGGTGGTCATTTCTTAATGCGCAGTAATAAACTCGGCACTCTAAAGCACCCGAGAGCGTTTTTTTCGATGCCAACCTAACCAGAGTGACGGGAGCGGCACAATTCAGAAAAAGTGCTCAGCTCGCCGAGAAAATGCGATTTAAGCAATAAAATTAAAAATGCTTATAAAACATAAACCAAACGTTGGAGGTGGTCATTTCTTAATGCGCAGTAATAAACTCGGCACTCTAAAGCACCCGAGAGCGTTTTTTTCGATGCCAACCTAACCAGAGTGACGGGAGCGGCACAATTCAGAAAAAGCGCTCAGCTCGCCGAGAAAATGCGATTTAAGCAATAAAATTAAAAATGCTTATAAAACATAAACCAAACGTTGGAGGTGGTCATTTCCTAATGCGCAGTAATAAACTCGGCACTCTAAAGCACCCGAGAGCGTTTTTTTCGATGCCAACCTAACCAGAGTTACGGGAGCGGCACAATTCAGAAAAAGCGCTCAGCTCGCCGAGAAAATGCGATTTAAGCAATAAAATTGAAAATGCTTATAAAACATAAACCAAACGTTGGAGGTGGTCATTTCTTCATGCGCAGTGATAATCGGCACTCTAAAGCACCCGAGAGCGTTTTTTTCGATGCCAACCTAACCAGAGTGACGGGAGCGGCACAATTCAGAAAAAGTGCTCAGCTCGCCGAGAAAATGCGATTTAAGCAATAAAATTAAAAATGCTTATAAAACATAAACCAAACGTTGGAGGTGGTCATTTCTCCATGCGCAGTGAATAACTCGGCACTCTAAAGCACCCGAGAGCGTTTTTTTCGATGCCAACCTAACCAGAGTGACGGGAGCGGCACAATTCAGAAAAAGTGCTCAGCTCGCCGAGAAAATGCGATTTAAGCAATAAAATTAAAAATGCTTATAAAACATAAACCAAACGTTGGAGGTGGTCATTTCTTAATGCGCAGTAATAAACTCGGCACTCTAGAGCACCCGAGAGCGTTTTTTCCGATGCCAACCTAACCAGAGTGACGGGAGCGGCACAATTCAGAAAAAGTGCTCAGCTCGCCGAGAAAATGCGATTTAAGCAATAAAATTAAAAATGCTTATAAAACATAAACCGAACGTTGGAAGTGGTCATTTCTTCATGCGCAGTGATAAACTCGGCACTCTAAAGCACCCGAGAGCGTTTTTTTCGATGCCAACCTAACCAGAGTTACGGGAGCGGCACAATTCAGAAAAAGCGCTCAGCTCGCCGAGAAAATGCGATTTAAGCAATAAAATTAAAAATGCTTATAAAACATAAACCAAACGTTGGAGGTGGTCATTTCTTCATGCGCAGTGATAAACTCGGCACTCTAAAGCACCCGAGAGCGTTTTTTTCGATGCCAACCTAACCAGAGTGACGGGAGCGGCACAATTCAGAAAAAGCGCTCAGCTCGCCGAGAAAATGCGATTTAAGCAATAAAATTAAAAATGCTTATAAAACATAAACCAAACGTTGGAGGTGGTCATTTCTTAATGCGCAGTAATAAACTCGGCACTCTAAAGCACCCGAGAGCGTTTTTTTCGATGCCAACCTAACCAGAGTGACGGGAGCGGCACAATTCAGAAAAAGTGCTCAGCTCGCCGAGAAAATGCGATTTAAGCAATAAAATTAAAAATGCTTATAAAACATAAACCAAACGTTGGAGGTGGTCATTTCTCAATGCGCAGTAATAAATTCGGCACTCTAAAGCACCCGAGAGCGTTTTTTTCGATGCCAACCTAACCAGAGTGACGGGAGCGGCACAATTCAGAAAAAGTGCTCAGCTCGCCGAGAAAATGCGATTTAAGCAATAAAATTAAAAATGCTTATAAAACATAAACCAAACGTTGGAGGTGGTCATTTCTTAATGCGCAGTAATAAACTCGGCACTCTAAAGCACCCGAGAGCGTTTTTTTCGATGCCAACCTAACCAGAGTGACGGGAGCGGCACAATTCAGAAAAAGTGCTCAGCTCGCCGAGAAAATGCGATTTAAGCAATAAAATTAAAAATGCTTATAAAACATAAACCAAACGTTGGAGGTGGTCATTTCTTCATGCGCAGTGAATAACTCGGCACTCTAAAGCACCCGAGAGCGTTTTTTTCGATGCCAACCTAACCAGAGTGACGGGAGCGGCACAATTCAGAAAAAGTGCTCAGCTCGCCGAGAAAATGCGATTTAAGCAATAAAATTAAAAATGCTTATAAAACATAAACCAAACGTTGGAGGTGGTCATTTCCTAATGCGCAGTAATAAACTCGGCACTCTAAAGCACCCGAGAGCGTTTTTTTCGATGCCAACCTAACCAGAGTGACGGGAGCGGCACAATTCAGAAAAAGTGCTCAGCTCGCCGAGAAAATGCGATTTAAGCAATAAAATTAAAAATGCTTATTAAACATAAACCAAACGTTGGAGGTGGTCATTACTTCATGCGCAGTGAATAACTCGGCACTCTAAAGCACCCGAGAGCGTTTTTTTCGATGCCAACCTAACCAGAGTGACGGGAGCGGCACAATTCAGAAAAAGCGCTCAGCTCGCCGAGAAAATGCGATTTAAGCAATACAATTAAAAATGCTTATTAAACATAAACCAAACATTGGAGGTGGTCATTTCTTCATGCGCAGTGAATAACTCGGCACTCTAAAGCACCCGAGAGCGTTTTTTTCGATGCCAACCTAACCAGAGTGACGGGACGGCACAATTCAGAAAAAGTGCTCAGCTCGCCGAGAAAATGCGATTTAAGCAATAAAATTAAAAATGCTTATAAAACATAAACCAAACGTTGGAGGTGGTCATTTCTTAATGCGCAGTAATAAACTCGGCACTCTAAAGCACCCGAGAGCGTTTTTTTCGATGCCAACCTAACCAGAGTGACGGGAGCGGCACAATTCAGAAAAAGCGCTCAGCTCGCCGAGAAAATGCGATTTAAGCAATAAAATTAAAAATGCTTATAAAACATAAACCAAACGTTGGAGGTGGTCATTTCTTAATGCGCAGTAATAAACTCGGCACTCTAAAGCACCCGAGAGCGTTTTTTTCGATGCCAACCTAACCAGAGTGACGGGAGCGGCACAATTCAGAAAAAGTGCTCAGCTCGCCGAGAAAATGCGATTTAAGCAATAAAATTAAAAATGCTTATTAAACATAAACCAAACGTTGGAGGTTGTCATTTCTTCATGCGCAGTGAATAACTCGGCACTCTAAAGCACCCGAGAGCGTTTTTTTCGATGCCAACCTAACCAGAGTGACGGGAGCGGCACAATTCAGAAAAAGCGCTCAGCTCGCCGAGAAAATGCGATTTAAGCAATAAAATTAAAAATGCTTATTAAACATAAACCAAACGTTGGAGGTGGTCATTTCTTCATGCGCAGTGAATAACTCGGCACTCTAAAGCACCCGAGAGCGTTTTTTTCGATGCCAACCTAACCAGAGTGACGGGACAGGCACAATTCAGAAAAAGCGCTCAGCTCGCCGAGAAAATGCGATTTAAGCAATAAAATTAAAAATGCTTATAAAACATAAACCAAACGTTGGAGGTGGTCATTTCTTCATGCGCAGTGATAAACTCGGCACTCTAAAGCACCCGAGAGCGTTTTTTTCGATGCCAACCTAACCAGAGTGACGGGAGCGGCACAATTCAGAAAAAGTGCTCAGCTCGCCGAGAAAATGCGATTTAAGAAATAAAATTAAAAATGCTTATAAAACATAAACCAAACGTTGGAGGTGGTCATTTCTTCATGCGCAGTGATAAACTCGGCACTCTAAAGCACCCGAGAGCGTTTTTTTCGATGCCAACCTAACCAGAGTGACGGGAGCGGCACAATTCAGAAAAAGCGCTCAGCTCGCCGAGAAAATGCGATTTAAGCAATAAAATTAAAAATGCTTATAAAACATAAACCAAACGTTGGAGGTGGTCATTTCTTCATGCGCAGTGATAAACTCGGCACTCTAAAGCACCCGAGAGCGTTTTTTTCGATGCAACCTAACCAGAGTGACGGGAGCGGCACAATTCAGAAAAAGTGCTCAGCTCGCCGAGAAAATGCGATTCAAGCAATAAAATTAAAAATGCTTATTAAACATAAACCAAACGTTGAGGTGGTCATTTCTTCATGCGCAGTGAATAACTCGGCACTCTAAAGCACCCGAGAGCGTTTTTTTCGATGCCAACCTAACCAGAGTGACGGGAGCGGCACAATTCAGAAAAAGTGCTCAGCTCGCCGAGAAAATGCGATTTAAGCAATAAAATTAAAAATGCTTATAAAACATAAACCAAACGTTGGAGGTGGTCATTTCTTAATGCGCAGTAATAAACTCGGCACTCTAAAGCACCCGAGAGCGTTTTTTTCGATGCCAACCTAACCAGAGTGACGGAGCGCACATTCAGAAAAAGTGCTCAGCTCGCCGAGAAAATGCGATTTAAGCAATAAAATTAAAAATGCTTATAAACATAAACCAAACGTTGGAGGTGGTCATTTCTTAATGCGCAGTAATAAACTCGGCACTCTAAAGCACCCGAGAGCGTTTTTTTCGATGCCAACCTAACCAGAGTGACGGGAGCGGCACAATTCAGAAAAAGTGCTCAGCTCGCCGAGAAAATGCGATTTAAGCAATAAAATTAAAAATGCTTATTAAACATAAACCAAACGTTGGAGGTGGTCATTTCTTCATGCGCAGTGAATAACTCGGCACTCTAAAGCACCCGATAGCGTTTTTTTCGATGCCAACCCAACCAGAGTGACGGGAGCGGCACAATTCAGAAAAAGTGCTCAGCTCGCCGAGAAAATGCGATTTAAGCAATAAAATTAAAAATGCTTATAAAACAAACCAAACGTTGGAGGTGGTCATTTCTTAATGCGCAGTAATAAACTCGCACTCTAAAGCACCCGAGAGCGTTTTTTTCGATGCCAACCTAACCAGAGTGACGGGAGCGGCACAATTCAGAAAAAGTGCTCAGCTCGCCGAGAAAATGCGATTTAAGCAATAAAATTAAAATGCTTATAAAACATAAACCAAACGTTGGAGGTGGTCATTTCTTAATGCGCAGTAATAAACTCGGCACTCTAAAGCACCCGAGAGCGTTTTTTTCGATGCCAACCTAACCAGAGTGACGGAGCGGCACAATTCAGAAAAAGCGCTCAGCTCGCCGAGAACATGCGATTTAAGCAATAAATTAAAAATGCTTATTAAACATAACCAAACGTTGGAGGTGGTCATTTCTTCATGCGCAGTGATAAACTCGGCACTCTAAAGCACCCGAGAGCGTTTTTTTCGATGCCAACCTAACCAGAGTTACGGGAGCGGCACAATTCAGAAAAAGTGCTCAGCTCGCCGAGAAAATGCGATTTAAGCAATAAAATTAAAATGCTTATAAAACATAAACCAAACGTTGGAGGTGGTCATTTCTTCATGCGCAGTGATAAACTCGGCACTCTAAAGCACCCGAGAGCGTTTTTTTCGATGCGAACCTAACCAGAGTGACGGGAGCGGCACAATTCAGAAAAAGCGCTCAGCTCGCCGAGAAAATGCGATTTAAGCAATAAAATTAAAAATGCTTATAAAACATAAACCAAACGTTGGAGGTGGTCATTTCTTCATGCGCAGTGATAAACTCGGCACTCTAAAGCACCCGAGAGCGTTTTTTTCGATGCCAACCTAACCAGAGTGACGGGAGCGGCACAATTCAGAAAAAATGCTCAGCTCGCCGAGAAAATGCGATTCAAGCAATAAAATTAAAAATGCTTATTAAACATAAACCAAACGTTGGAGGTGGTCATTTCTTCATGCGCAGTGAATAACTCGGCACTCTAAAGCACCCGAGAGCGTTTTTTCGATGCCAACCTAACCAGAGTGACGGGAGCGGCACAATTCAGAAAAGTGCTCAGCTCGCCGAGAAAATGCGATTTAAGCAATAAAATTAAAAATGCTTATAAAACATAAACCAAACGTTGGAGGTGGTCATTTCTTAATGCGCAGTAATAAACTCGGCACTTCTAAAGCACCCGAGAGCGTTTTTTTCGATGCCAACCTAACCAGAGTGACGTGAGCGGCACAATTCAGAAAAAGCGCTCAGCTCGCCGAGAAATGCGATTTAAGCAATAAAATTAAAATGCTTATAAAACATAAACAAACGTTGGAGGTGGTCATTTCTTCATGCGCAGTGATAAACTCGGCACTCTAAAGCACCCGAGAGCGTTTTTTTCGATGCCAACCTAACCAGAGTGACGGGAGCGGCACAATTCAGAAAAAATGCTCAGCTCGCCGAGAAAATGCGATTCAAGCAATAAAATTAAAAATGCTTATTAAACATAACCAAACGTTGGAGGTGGTCATTTCTCATGCGCAGTGAATAACTCGGCACTCTAAAGCACCCGAGAGCGTTTTTTTCGATGCCAACCTAACCAGAGTGACGGGAGCGGCACAATTCAGAAAAAGTGCTCAGCTCGCCGAGAAAATGCGATTTAAGCAATAAAATTAAAAATGCTTATAAAACATAAACCAAACGTTGGAGGTGGTCATTTCTTAATGCGCAGTAATAAACTCGGCACTCTAAAGCACCCGAGAGCGTTTTTTCGATGCCAACCTAACCAGAGTGACGGGAGCGGCACAATTCAGAAAAAGTGCTCAGCTCGCCGAGAAAATGCGATTTAAGCAATAAAATTAAAAATGCTTATAAAACATAACCAAACGTTGGAGGTGGTCATTTCTTAATGCGCAGTAATAAACTCGGCACTCTAAAGCACCCGAGAGCGTTTTTTTTCGATGCCAACCTAACCAGAGTGACGGGAGCGGCACAATTCAGAAAAGTGCTCAGCTCGCCGAGAAAATGCGATTTAAGCTATAAAATTAAAAATGCTTATTAAACATAAACAAACGTTGGAGGTGGTCATTTCTTCATGCGCAGTGAATAACTCGGCACTCTAAAGCACCCGAGAGCGTTTTTTTCGATGCCAACCTAACAGAGTGACGGGAGCGGCACAATTCAGAAAAGTGCTCAGCTCGCCGAGAAATGCGATTTAAGCAATAAAATTAAAAATGCTTATAAAACATAAACCAAACGTTGGAGGTGGTCATTTCTTAATGCGCAGTAATAAACTCGGCACTCTAAAGCACCCGAGAGCGTTTTTTTCGATGCCAACCTAACCAGAGTGACGGGAGCGGCACAATTCAGAAAAAGTGCTCAGCTCGCCGAGAAAATGCGATTTAAGCAATAAAATTAAAAATGCTTATAAAACATAAACCAAACGTTGGAGGTGGTCATTTCTTAATGCGCAGTAATAAACTCGGCACTCTAAGCACCCGAGAGCGTTTTTTTCGATGCCAACCTAACCAGAGTGACGGGAGCGGCACAATTCAGAAAAAGTGCTCAGCTCGCCGAGAAAATGCGATTTAAGCAATAAAATTAAAAATGCTTATAAAACATAAACCAAACGTTGGAAGTGGTAATTTCTTCATGCGCAGTGATAAACTCGGCACTCTAAAGCACCCGAGAGCGTTTTTTCG